>NW_008344824.1:3269646-3298411 GCF_000622305.1 Nannospalax galili | reverse complement strand
TCTCCTTTGATAATACCAGTCTCCTATGAACCACTTCTCTTGAGCTCCTTCTTACTCTTTATCCCCCAAGTTCCTTGTATAACCTTCCCTCCATTTAAATACCCCCATTTTATCCATTTTTCCCTTAGTAACAATCTCCTACTGTTCTCTCTGAGGTTCTTTCTTTCTCTTTACCTCCCTGGCTCCTTTCTATTATCCTGGTTCCTACAGCTACATCAGGATACATACTCACGTACAAGGATTTGGTACTAGGATCCACATATGAGAGAGAACATAGGTCATATTTGTTTGTTTGCTTGCCTGCTTGCTTGTTTGTTTTTAGTTTGTTACTCCACTTAGCAAAACATTTTCTAGTTCCATCCATTTACCTGAAAATTTCATTATTTCATCTTTCTTTATGCTGAGTAGAATTCCATTTTGTAACTGTACCACATTTTCATCATCCACTCGTAATTTGAGGGACACTTAGGTTGCTTCCATCTCTTAGTAATTATGAAGAGACGAGCAACAAATATGTATGTCCAAGTATCTTGGCATTAGGATGACTCCTTTGGATATATGTCAAGGAGTGGTATAACCAAGTCAAATGATAGGTTTATTTTTAGATTTTTAAGAGTTCTCCACACTGCTTTCCATACGGGATGCATGCATTTGCAATCCTACCAGCAATGAATGAGCATTCCCATTTCTCCACATCCTCCCTCGCATTTTGGTATCATTTGTTCTCTTGATCTTAGTCTGACTGGGGGAAGATAAATCTTAAAGTGGTTTTAATTTGAATATCTTAACCATCTTTATTTCTTCTTCTGAGAGCTCTGTTTAGGTCCTTAGCCCATCATTTAAGTGGATGCTTTCTCTTTAAAAGATCCCAAACAGAAAACAACCAGATAAGGTGAATTTGTTGCATGAATTAAATGAATTTGAGTGGCAGAGTACATTGTCCTAGGTACTATGGAGTGCCCTGATATCCTTTAGAAACAAGGTATCCATTTCCTCAATTTTACCCCTCCTCAAGAATTGTCCCCAGCCCTTGGGACTTGGCTGACCATGCTTATGTCACTTCCCTAGGTAAAAAACACATCCAATGATTTATCAATGTGAAGACACAAAGACTCAATTCATTTCCTCAATTTGGGATATTTCTAAAGGAATATCCCACCTTCAGAGTTCAATTGAGACATGCCACTGATGGACTGAAACACAGGTGGACCCCGACCTCTGTCAGTTCTTCCTCTTTTACTACTCAATAAACTGCCTGCAACCAAATATCCAAACCAGAGTCTGTTTCCAGACTCTTACAACCCTGCCTTTAACAACCGAGAAACCTACTAGATACCATTTCATCATTCGTATTATACATGAAAGATGCAATATTTGTTTTCATTTCCTTTGGGTTAAAAATGTTCCATTCCAGTGACAGAAGCAAAGGCAAGAAGTAAAATGATTAGTTCTTTTTCCTCTAATGATTCCAGATCTTGGGTTATGATCATCCTTACTTATTAGAAAACTGACTTTAACATTATTCATCTTCAATTTCATCTTATGCAGCAGCTCTTTATTTTCACAACAAATATTTTACAAGGCTTGGCTGCCTGCTGACTCAGTACCTGTGTGGCAGAACGTCTGACAAAATAGATTGTCATGATCTATTAAATCAATAATCCATGCACTAAAGAAAACGTGCACTATAAGTTCCACTCTGTTCTCTAATATGCATAACTACAAAGATTGGGGGAAAGGCAGCTGCTGCAACTGGTGCATAAAGTGACAATTTCTAGGGTTCTTTTTTTCCTTAGATGATACCAGAATCAATGAGTGAAATTTAGTCCTAAGGCAGTCTAGTCAATCATACCAAAATTTAACACCACAGAACTAGACATCAAATTGAATAAGACCTCAAGAGATTAGCTCATGCACTCTGACTCAAAGTGAGATATGCCTGAATTGTTTCAAAGACATCTATTTTCTAATGCATTCTTACAACTTTTCAGTTACTCATTCTATAATCAAAAGTCTTCATTAACAGTAAATTTATCCCCATGCAATAGTGGTACTTTTTTTTGTTCATTTCTATGGTTTTGAAAAAGCAGTTAGTCAACATCTTTCCAATAATATTTCCTATATCTGGAAAAAGTAAAATATTTTTGCAGATTGTCATTAATTTTTTATTGCACTTATTCATGTGTATGTTGGGAAAGGGAGTATGCAAGTCACAGTGAGTGTGGAGGTTACATATCAGATTGCAGGAGTCATTCTTGCCTTCTACCATGTGGGTTCTGGAGATCAAACTTAGATCCTCAAACTTGGTGGCAAGTGCCTTCATCTGCTGAGCCATCTAACCAGCTTGTCTTTTTTTAAATATATTTTTTATTTTTTAGAAGAAGCATTTCATTACAGCTTTAACATACTCATTAATGAACTTCCAACTTATCATTAAGTCTTGTTTCCCAAGTTGTCATCTAAATTGTAAACGTAAATTTTAAATATGAGTTGTTTTTCATTCCTTCCTGTGTCATCTTTTTCAGGCTGGAAGAGGGCAGGAAACAAAGCAGGGCTGGCAGGTGCTAAGGTGCAGGGGAGAAGATGGAGTTTGCTTTTAGCATTACCACAAATTGCTCACAGAGATTTTGAATGAAATGATGTCCTGCTAACATTGGGCAGGTATGTGGAGAGGACTGTGGATGAGGGAGGGGATTTTTAATTTTATCAGCATCCACTTGGATCTGAGTTATGTTTTCTCAGTGTCTTGTTTCTGTTCTTTGCCACATGAAGAGTAATGAGGCAAATATATTAAAACTTCATTCAAGTTTTTGCTTTCCTTAGAAAAGAATTTCTACGCAAAGACAGTTTTTTACCCAATGAAGAAGGATTGATTTTCAGTGCTCCAGGTCCCTTTAACAAGGCTAGTCATCCATTACAAGTCCTGTAGCTTCAGTTTCACTGATGACTTGATCAGATTCTGATTACGCTTTGCAGCCACAGAAGGCCGGCATTTTCTAGCATCTCATTATGCCAATGGTTTCCTATGCTTGAAATGTTACCCTTCTGAGCACTATCCCAACCTTACCAGAACCACCACTGATTGCTATGGTAACTTCCTTTGATGGAAGTTATTCATTATTTTTAGGTTCCTACAACTGAATTTACTTCAAAATGTAAAATATATGACTAATGTGAAAACCTGATTTCTATGTACTGTTTTTTTCAAATATTTTAAGCTGAATTGAAATACTTTCAAAATGAGCTGACTTTACTATAAGGGTGCACAGAACACAATTCACTAATCTAAAGCATTCAGTTACATCAAGCATTGCTTGATGTAAAATAAGATTACTATGAAATCATGTTATATCATCATAAAAACATCAGTTACAATTAAATGTTTATCCCACTTTACATAATTCAGTAGACTGTCACCATTCACCACCTACTTTCTTTGTCCTTTAAATGGTCAGTACAATTCACAACTTTAAAGATGAATTCATTTATTTTATTGGAAACTGTAGAAGAATGTAGCTTCCCTAAGAATCCTTTGTAAAAATATCATAATTAAAGAACAAAAGATGCCAAACTCTATCAAGATTTCTTAGCAATTTACTGGAATCAAGCTAACTCAAGTACAAGTTTGTACTTTTCCCAATTCATTCTAAAGACTACATAATGAAAAACCTTTGACAAGTTGATTAATAATACTGAGCTGTTAAAGTTCAGCTGAGTGAGGAATTAAACATTCCAAACAGCAATGAACCTTCAGAAGGTAATTTATGATAATTTTATACACAAGAGCTCAGTGGCTTTTTAATTTGATAGAATGTTAGTAGCACGAATTTCTAACAAGGGAGTGCCAGGGTTCTATACATCACTGAGATTACTTAAACATTTTAAATGTGGCTGATAATGAAGTTTCTTGAGATGTGGGGAGATACAGAAGCTGTTGGAAGGTTAAGATTATTAATCATATCAATTATTGAGAGTGGTGCCGGTGCCAGCCGGCCAAGACAGACAGTACCTGAAAGGGGGAGTGAGGATTGAAAGAAAAGAAAGAAGACAGGAAAGACGCTTCTTGGGAGGGCTCACAGTCAATATTGCCAGCCTCCGCTTATTTCCGTTCTGTCTTTTTATACAGAAGAACTCAATTAGTTACAATTGCTGTATTTCCCCACCTGTATCTGAGGGTCAGGGGGCAGTCAGATCAAAGGCTTCTTGGATCCTTTTGTTTACCACTAATGCCTCAAGGTCAGGTATTGTGAGGCTCTCCAGAAAACTTCTTCCTCCTGAATGGGCAGGTTAAGTACTGGTTTGCATGACACAAACTCAGTAAACGAGGCTGCTGCAGCTCAATGATTAGCAGCTCCGGACAACGGAGTGCATTCAGGTCCCAAGTACAGCCCTGAACTGTCTTTAGGGAAAGCTTTTATACAGAAAAATCACATCAGGGAGGAAAGGTTTGAGCTTCCAAGCATTTCCATAGCTTAGGGGTAGAAAGTCCCTCTAACAATATTCTGCAAAACCAAGCCAAGCATGAAGCACCAAAGCCATAAATCTGCAGTTAAAAGGAACATGCTGATCTGTTCTCTAGGCAACCAGAGGCCTGCCGATGTATTTTCAAACTCATGCCTGGTGCAGCTGAGTGGCACCTACCTGTTCCCACACCCTGGGCCAACTGCCTTTTAGTTTACAGAGGCTAGATTCAGTCTGGATTCCAACATGGCGTAGCTATGGCCAAGAAGGTGCCTTATCACAAATCTCTGGCAGTCTTTTGCATTTCAAATAGCTGAAAAATGGCAAGTTCAGTTTTAAGAAAAAGTGAAGTTTTTCTTGTATCTCATACCCTAGAGTGCTTGTGTTTCAAATGTATCAAGGGCTGGAGAGCCTTTATTCTCTTCTTCCCACTTTTAGCTCATAGAACCTGTTGAGGTGAATATTTAACTGTACAATTTTTTTTCTTAAATTTTTGAAATTTTTGAATGAAACACATTACTCAAACTGAAAAAAAATTCAGCTAATTTACACACAAAATCTAAGTTTCTTGCTTGAAAACCTGAAGAACTGCAAGCTCTTGGACACACATGTCCCTCCATTTCCTATAGCTGCAGTAGCATTTGATGAGGGCTTAACAACATTTGCTAATTTAAAGGAGACATGCTTTCTACAGCACATGACAACCCCAAACACCAACTAGGATCTTATACTTGGGCAGGGCTACCCTACCAGCCTGGGTCATGCAGGAATCTCAGTTTGTGATCCCTGACTGAGTTAACCTCTTTGATTTGTAGTCAAGTAAATGATTCCAACAGCAATAACTAGACCTTAACCAATGTTGTCACCATGTAGTAACCAAACCAGGCTCTAACTCTTAAGCTAGGGTTCATCTTATTGTGCTGTAGTTTCAGCCCCCCGCTCATTTCTCATCACATCTGTGTGCTTTCTTTTGTGATAGAAATGACAACAACAAAACACCAGTTAACCGATCAAAATAAGTTATGTTTCCATATCAATATTACCCTTAAGGCTACACCCCAGATCTGTGTGCTGGGCAGAGGTGGGGCCTCAAGGGGTTGGCATGGCCGTTTCTCCATTAGCATAGCTTTGCTGTCCACTTAGGGTGTCGCCCTCCCCAGGCCACGTACTCATCCCATGACTTCTTTAAGCTCAACAAGGCTGTGAGGGGACTGTGCCACCCAGGGCATCTCTTCCCCACTTCCCCCAAAGGCAGACAAATGTCCCTCCAGGGACAAAACTGGTTTTCCATGCTCAGGTTCCCAGGAGCGTCCCACACACCCCACTTCCGAAAGCGCAGCCCCAAGAAATGCATCCTGCCGCCTTCCTGCTGGGTTCCTGCAGAAGGCCGCACCCACCCCTGCCCCACTAAGGAGCGCACTGAACATGCCTAGTACCCCAACGTTCCAGCTCATCATCCCTAGTATTATGATTAATTACCGATATTGTTGATGATTGTCAAACATCCGATTGGTGGTTCTGCCTGGGCTGATGTGACAATGGCCCGTCACATCTGCTAGAATACTATGCAGCACTGAAGTGGGCCCCTCCTCTCTGTCTCTCTCTGTCCCCGTCTCCCCCTCTCTCTGTCCCTCATCTCTCTGCCCTCTCTGACCGTCATGTGAGTCCCCTGAAATCCATGCTCCCCTTCCATCCTCCTCTGTCCCTCTCTCTCACCTCTCTTTCCCCCCTCTCTCTCTCTCTCTCTCTCTCTCTCTCTCTCTCTCTCTCTCTCTCTCTCTCTCTCTCTCTCTCTGGTACCAAGCATATGCTTTTAATGTTAACACTCTCTCACCTATAGAGACCATCTGCTTATTTTAAAAAAGTGTTCTCCTCCCTCCCAAGCTAGCTTTTCATATGGAGACTCTGTCTTCTCTGCCAGTTCTACAGATTCAGGGGAGTGAGAAGAGTCCATGCTCTTCAGGTAGGAAGAGGATCTGAAGACTGGAGTGGGGGTAGAATATAGAAGTGAAAGGTGGTTGTGTGACTCGAGAAAAAGACAAGTCATGTGCTAGAACATCTGAAGCTGTGTTGTGTCTGTTCATGTAGTCAGGAGACAAAGCCTGAGGGTACTGTCTCTGCTTATCACCTCACCCTGAAGGTTCATAGGCTTTGCTTTCCATCTTTTGTCTAGATCCAACCTGACAAATGTCGATTTTATGATAATTAGTTGGAGATTTCATTGAAAAGAACATCCTTAGATTTGAAAATTGAATGGAAATTGGTGAGACCTACAAAGATTATAGGCAGAAAGAATTCTGTGTGCAAAAGCACAATGAAAGAACATGTGAGCCTCAGTAGTGCAAACTGATAATTTTTTCACAATCTCACACATGTATATAAAGTATTTTGATCATGTTCACCCCGTTACCTTCCCTAGTCCCCCTCCTCCTATTACTGAACTCCTTTGACTTCTCACCCAATCTTCAGTTTACTTTCTCGTTTGTGTGTGTGTGTGTGTGTGTGTGTGTGTGTGTGTGTGTGTGTGTATCACTGACTTTAATTAGGATTTCTTGTATACATACAAGTAGAGGGCTATTTTTTGCTCAGTGTTTTTAAGACTTCATACAAAGGAGATGCAAGACACAAGTGAGAGAGAGCTAGAAGTAGACAAAACATGTCCCCACTGGAAACAAAAACCTCATAGCTATATGAAGCTGAGGGTAAATGTCGACACCCTTGGGTTCAGAGACACGGAAAGGACAGTGGTAGCTGCTGCAGCCACTTGATACAGAAATGCAAGCAAAAGAATAATCTTGGCACAAAGTTCTTATTTGGGTTAGTGTGTCCAAAAGCACAGGAGCTCTGAAAAGCCTCAGCTGTCATCAGCCTTGTGGGGTCTTCCTCACCTAAACCGCAGTTGCTGTCTCCATCCTCATTTGACCCTGCCTGAAGCAATGGGCTGAGACAGAAAGTTTCATAGTGTGGTCTAGTGAACTTCCCTCATGAGAAGTGCCCCCCAACAGTGGAAAAGACTTCATTGCTTAAGAAGGAATTAGAAATGGAGACAGGGCAGCCAGTGTGTAGGAAAGCCTGTTAAGGGAGGGAGCCACATCTGCTGAGGACTGAACCTAGATCATCTCACAGTAGAAAGAGAGAAGTAACTGGTACATGGCAAAAAGCAAGGTGTCAGGATGCAGGAGTTCAGCTTCCAGATCCAAGGACATTGTGCAGCCAAGACAGGAAAGAACTGGAGATTATTTACATGTGTAGAGGCTCAATTTACACAACTGATATTGTGGCAATGAAAAGAAGCACAGTTTAAAACTGTGGCACAACAGGCATAAATTAGACTATGTCAGGTGCACAAGGACACATTGCCACTTCTCTAAAAGGAAATCTGAATTTAAGAGGGTCATTCTTAGATACCATTTCCCCAGCTTCTTTGCCCGCTCTTATCCTTTGCCCTAATAGTCAGTAGCATTGTCTTCCTTGGGTCCAATCCCAGAAGAGCGATTTTCTGTCCTCCTTATGTTATTCCTATGAATCATCCCCCTCAAGGTTTCAATGCATGCCCACTGCACTTAGAAGAAAAATCATAACTGATCATAGCCTATAAAGCTTTCCACAGTCTGGTCCTTGTCTATGCCTATCCTTCATCTGAGATTTCTCACTTTGTTCTACCTAGTTTTACTTCAGTTTCTATAGTTGGCTAAGCACTTTACTGCCTTGGACCTTTGTGCTGGTGTTTTCTGTGTTCGTTTGTGATGTCTCTTATTCTGTGCATGCCTGACTTCTCCTCGCCTTAACCAACTGTCTTCTCTGGGGCTTCTTTATCCCTAAACAAATTCTTTCTCTCTCTACATACTCACACATACACCCTCACACACAACCAAAATAGCCTGTGTTTTTGTGGTGCTATATTGTCAGTTATGTAGCACACTGTGTAGCTCTAGGTAAGCATATATTGGCTCTCTTTGAGCAGATGTTGATGCTCAGACAATGCCTTAGTCACCTTCCCATCACTGGAGCCTACTACCTGTAGTTTTTTAAAAAGGAGGAAAAAGAAAATGGGCTTCCTCCCCCATCTGCAACAAACAATCAAAAATACAACCAAATAAACCTCTGAGGACAAATTTTCAGCTTCTCCATATTTGCTTTGATTAGCTTCCAGGATTTTCAACCTGTTACCAAGAAACCACTCCCCAAACGAGAGACTCACGTGGGTCCAGTAAAGACTGTCCCTCCTAACTCCAGGAACTTCTCTCCTGCTGTCTCTAGTGTTTCATAGACATCAGTTTGATATACTTTGAACATGGCTAAGAACCAAAACTGGGCCTGCTGGTGGATTTCTCATAGCTCCAGGCTAAACATCTTTAGTTATCTGACAATCAATATGCACGAATGTAATTATTTGTTTGCTAGGAGTTAGATGAGCAAGATCATTCTAAATTCTTGTTATTAATACATGGTAATGAAAGTGAAATATTAATGACTTAGTGAAGTGTATTAAGAATTTGAAGTGCTGTGCAAACTGAAAACTTGCATCTTAGAGGGGGAAAAAAAGCTCAAATGCACCAGATGGCATGGTGACAGCCATTTTATGTAGTGCAGTCTCAGCAGATATGTTGATAGCCTTCAGGAAAGGCCATCAACTGTGCAACGGAGGGTGCTGCACCTGATTGTCTGAGAGGGCTGTGCCCAAAGAAATCAAATGGTTGGAGTTGAGCTGTGCCTCTTTGTGTTTTAAGTGTGTTTGGCCCTGAGTGAGATATCAGGGTGTCTCAAGCCATCAGAGACTGGCATCAGCACAGCATGATGCGTCACCCTTCCTGTGAGCTGAGCTATCCTATGGCTGTCCCTAGAGTAATGATCTTCATACTTTCTAGGATGTGATAAGAGTGGAGAGTGTCCTAGACCAGCAGTCAGCAGAACTGAGCTTCAGGCAGTCTACCCACACAGTGCTTAAATGGCCCTAAGCAAACAGGAATGTGGTATTTGGTAATGTTTTTTCATCTGCAACCTGAGGACAATCACATCTACCTCTCAGGCTTTCCGAAACCACTGAAAAGGTTATAAGAGGTAACGTTTTTATATTAATAATAAACAGAATTTGCAAAAAGCAGATGAAACTGCTTTGTGGCAGGATTCACTGTCTTAGTTCTATTATATGTTTGTGTCTGCTTTAGCCATTCATTTTGTAAATATTTACTCAAAGACTAGGTTCTTTGAATGATCTATAACAGGTGCGTGTACATGCATATGTGTGTGTGTTTGTGTGGGGATGAATTTTGCCATGTCAATGCCCGATTGTTAATTATTCTGCTTTATAATATCAAGATGAAGAATACAGAGGTACAATGATAGATGATAATCATTTTACATCAACTAAAGCAATTAATTACTTAATATATCCACATTCCCCCATCTAATGCCTTAGATCACTATAAGATGGACATAACCACCAATCTCCACCCAGCATCTGGCATGCTGGTTTTCCTTAAAACAAATGGGAAGAACTCGCCTAAGACATGTGCTAGAGGATAGAAGGTAATAATGGTTGGAAAATAATTGCTCCTTTTTCAACAGGAAAATGTGCCCCTTCCTTGTACTTCCTTATTATTATCCTAGCAACACCACGGGGGCAATACCATGTAGTATCAGTTCCAAGAAGTATCAGCAGTCATAAGACTCCCAAAGAGCTGACTTAGAAGGACAATCCTCCAGTGGAAGGGTTTCAGTGGGTACAGGAGAAGAAACTGATAGATTCTCATTAGTTCACACATATTTTCTGATCCTAGAAAAAAAATCATAGAAAATGTTTTACCACTGGTTACCAATAAGAAAGCTTGAAGTGTAAAAAGTTGGCTTGTTCAGTAACAACTTCCATTTGTTAACTCTTTTTCTTTAATTTAATGTGTTTTTGTGTATGTATATGTGTACCCATGTATGCAACGCCCACAGAAGTCAGAAGAGGGCATCAGATACCCTGGAACTGGAATTCTGGACAGTTGTTAGCCACCATGTAGGTGCTGATCACTGAACGTAGATCCTCTGCATGAGCAGCCAGTGCTCTTTACTGCTGAGCTATCCTTCTAGCCCCTCCATTGGTAAATTCTTAATCTTTTTATTATTAACAAATTTTGTTTCTGACTTTGGATGTATTTTCTGTATTTCTGCTACATAGCATCAGTTATTTCCTCCGATTCTAGCCTAATGGTTTATTCTTGGTAACTATCCCTAGTTTGTTTTATTTATGTATTCATTAAGTATTACCTGAAAGCCCATGATATACATACATTGTTCTGGACACTAAGGGAAATGCATGTGAATTCAAAATCCCTACTCTTAAGGATTTAATAATAAGTCAGCATTGAGATGGTTCAAGCATCTTTAATGATATATTTTCTCATCAGCATACACAAATAAAATCATTGCTTCTGCATGGCTTAACACAGTGAAGGAGAATGGTCACTCACGTCACAATCTGATGCAGGTTTCATGGCTTCTACTACTGAGCTCCTCAATGAAAACTCAAACACAGGTTTCTTCCACCTCACAGTCTTTCATTTACAGTTATAATGTTTGTGTTGCTTCCCAGTTGACTGATGTATTACTCCAGTTATCATTCTGTTAGCGTGAACTAGTCACACATCACACAGCCCCACCCAGATGCATGGCACTTGAAGACGATGTAAAGTTCTGATGACTATTAACATAATCTATCCTGATGAGACCTTTGAAGAAAAATATGAAGAAGCCTAAACTATCACGTAACTTCACATCTTTCAATATATATTTTAAATACTAATTTCCACACACAGATTCATTTCTAGCAGAGGCTCCAACACATAAGATACACTCAACAGAATTTTTTATGTGTGTGGACAAGATACACTCAACAGAATTTTTTTTGTGTGTGGACTCTAACTAATAGTAAAAGATCTGAGAAGGTTAATGATTTATATAAACATCAGAAATATACATACATCTGAGGAAGGGAGAAGGTAAAAAATTGAATGATGCATTATGCATAAATGTCATGTAAAATACAAGAAAAGTAAACATTATTTTATAGTTCTCCTATTAACAAGTAGTTGTACAGATAATAGGTATCTAAGAGATGAGACCCCAAGACAGCAATAGAAATGTTATATGAGATCTGGTTGAAGAAGCAGGAGGGACTTGGACAAGAAAAGGGGTAATGTCTGGTATAGAACTTCATGAACAGATATATATAAACAGGCAAAGAAAAAAAAACTGTTGTCCAAGAATCATTAGGTCAAGCATTCTGGTTTCGATAGTGTGGTAGCTAATCTCAGTTATAACCTGACACACTTGGGAAGAGGGAATTTCAATTGAAGAATTTTCTCCATCATATTGGTCTGTGGGCATGTATAAGGGCATTTTCTTGACTGCTAATTGACGTTGGAGGGCTCGGCCTGCTGTGGGCAGTCTTACCCCTAGGCAGGTAGGTCCGGACTATATAAGAAAGGTGGCTGACCATGAGCTTAAGGAAGCAGCCCAGCAAGCAGTGTTCCTTTGTGGCTTCTGCTTCAGGCTCCTGTCTTGAGTTCCTGACTTGGCTTCATTTGGTGATGAACTGTAACTTGTAAGTAAAATAAACCTTTTCCTCCCCAAGTTGCTTTTGGTCATGACGCTTATCCAAATGAGAACATATAGAAAGGCTGATGTAGTGAAGTCACCGTAAGAGAATTTTGGAGAAAAAGATTCTGAAAAATGAATCAGACGATCACTTGCACACAAGAGTTTGGAAGAGAAGCATTGCAAGCTGGAGGTAACAGGTGATGCTAGCTCTTGCTATTGTCCTCAGGCCCCATGCAAATGCAGTCTTAACGACTAAGTCTGGCCCCCAAATAAAACAGGAGTCTAAGTACAAATAAAGCAGAAAGAGCCCTCGCAAAACCAAAACAACGTAACTGCCTAAAACTGTGGCCTTATCATCCTATATGAACTGAAGAGATAAAAACCTATGGAATTGCAGTAGCAAACTGGCAAAATTTGAGACTTTCCAGCATCTGTGAATCACAGGTAACTCAAAAAGTGTACAATGAAGTTAAAATTAGTGTGAATGCTTTAGTCAAAAAGGATTCACTGTCTATTTTGAAAATTGTCTATGTATAACTTACTTATAATTATGTCAAAAGTATTTCTAGTGGAGAGAGAATATGCATATATAATTGGAATCATAGAGATTTCTTGTGTTGCTTTTAAGAAAGCTCATTTGTGTTTACCATGGGAAGAGGTGCTCAATCTCATGCAGGATCAGTATCTACTTCCTGTTTTGCCCCCCCACCCCCACCCCCTGACTCCCTCTTAGGGCGTTTACGTAAGTTTCCATGAGCAAATAACTCCAATTAAAACTCTTAAAAATCGATTCACAAAGCACATGGTTGCAAAGTTTATTCTTGGCAACATTGTTTAAATTCTTCTGCTAAACCCAAAGCAGATCAGTAGTTTGGGAGCACTTGGGAGCTAGCTCAGGCATCCGTTATCAAGCACCATGATATGGAGTCTCAGGAAGCTACATATTTTTTTTTTCAAAAAAAAGGAACACTAACAATTATTTTTAATAGTAGAAACTGTTTGAGTAATAATGGAATGAATGACGAGATTAAATCCATTTAGCCAATATCCTCTCCATAATCAAAGTCAGTGGCTTTTAGACAGTAGGGTGCTACTCACCTGATATATCACTACAGAAAGCTAGTAAGTCACTGGTTGAATTGCTTACAAAAAGAATGAAATTTATTTAAAGATAATTTAGTTAATAAAGGTGGTTAATCATGAAAATGAAAATGCTGTTTTTTCTATATATGTACACACAAGGTTGCAATGTTACTGGAGATCAGGGGCATGAGATATAAAAACCACTGACCTAGATAGCTCATAGAGAACATGAATAACTTAAAATTAAGTAAATTTTTAAAAAGCTAGTATTCAATCTGGTGACAGTATAGTATTGCATCCATAAAAATGAATATCCTGGCACATGCCTTTAATATCTTCACTCAGGAGGCAGAGGCAGGCAGATCTCTGTGAGTTCAAGGCCAGCCTGGTCTACATAGTGAGTTCCAGACCATCTGGAGCTACAGGGAGACCCTGTCTCAAAAAGACCACAAAAAAAAGAATTTCCTAATTTTACTACATTTAAATTTTATATTTGGTGTGTGTATGAGTATACTTGTGTGGTGTCCATGTGCATTCTTGAATGCTCAAATGGCATACATGTGGAGGTCAGGGGACAACTTGTGACAGTCAGTTGCTCTCTCCTTCTACTGTGTGGGTCCCAAGAATTGAACTCAGATTCTGAGGCTTGGTGGCAAGTATATTATCCTCAAACCATTGTTCAGACCACGTTTATTCTTAAGGATGCAGGGTAGAATTTGAAACCATGTGATTTCCTAACTATTTTCTTTCACTTAATTAATTTAAATTTTTTATGTGTATGAATGTTTTGCCTGCATGTATATAAGTATACCTGAGCATGCAAACCCATGGAGGTCAGAAGAGGGCATCTAATCCCTTGGATCTGGAGTTGCAGATGGATGGTTGTTTGCCACCATTTTTGTCATAGGAACTGAACCCAGATCCTCTGCAAAAGCAGCCAGTGCCCTTAATCCCTTAACCATCTCTCCAACCCTTATTTCCTAACCATTTTAACAGACAAATTTAGCTCTGCTAAATCTTTTTATTTCTTCTTAACAGGGCAAAATGAAACTGGGGTTAATTTGGCTTCATTTGTTATCCTTACCCTATTGGCTACTAAAGGAAGTGAGTGTCGTGCTTATTTGTCTTGTGTGAGCATAACTGAAGCTATGTTCTTTTGGAACAATGATGTCCTTATATGGCTCTACTCTCTTAGCATTTACTTTCGTGGTCCCATTTTAAATAATTTGTGATACTCTCTACATTGATCCTCAGTCCTGGAACTTTTCTTCCTTTTGGGAGAGGATATTTGTGGGAGACATGAATTCATTTAAGATACGTGCAGTAGCAGTAAATTGTTACTGCCTCCCCCTCTTTCCTTTGTGTCATTTATAGTCATACCAGCAGATAGCTTCATTTACTGTTAGTCATCTCTTCCCAAATCCTTCACTCAGAAGCCTTGAATCCAGCTTTTCTAGCCTTTCCCCTATCTTTTAATACATCCCTTTGTATCTCCCACTGATATTTGGTCTAATTCATTCTCTAAATGCCCATTTACTCCTCATACTCAGAGGTACTCTTGGCCTTTTGGTAAATCCTTCACATTCTCTTTCCTCACCTGACCTTTCTCCCTGGCTACTGTGCATGATTCTTGGTTCTTTGGTTTCAGCATGAAAGCCCTGAAGTTACCTCCCCTCCTAAGCCCCTTCAGAATTCAGAACATTATACACTTTTTCTCTTGACATTCTTCTCTGTTGACTTCTTTGCTGCCAAAAATTGGTGGCCCAGATTAAGTAGGCCTTTTATTAGATAGCTTTTTTTCATTTCTTGAAATCATAAATACTTTCCCTGTAGTTATTTCACTTTTTAAAAAGTAATGAGCAAGAGTTACCATGTAATAAATATGAATTCTTGAATTATAATAATAAATTGTGGACAATTTAATTCAATGAATTTTGACATTCTTATAATTTTCTCATTTACAAAAGGCAAAGGAATGCTAATAGCATCAAAGTTTTGTATTTATTTCCCTGTACTCACAAAGTAGGTTCTGGCTCTTTTTCCATTTCTTGATGGGGTATGCCATAAAGTCCCCAAATGGCCTGCCTACAAAGGAGGTCAAGGACAGTTAGCACAGAATCAGTCAGTAAAAGCAAACCAAATCAGAAAATACAAATTATTAACTTGCTGAGCCCTACTTTACTTGTCTCTAAATGATCGTTATTTTCCCCTTTCTGTGTGCTGTTCCTTTAAAAGTAATGCTGTTATATAACCAAGATCACTCTTGACATGGCAAAGATGAATCCGATAGCCTAATGTTCACGTGTGTTAATGACTTGTTACTTCTCACAAGAGAAGCTGATTGAAAAGAAGGCATATTTAGTTCCAGTCTGTGTCGTATTTTAAGAAGGACTAGAAGCAGAGCAGATTTGCAAATTGTACAATACAAGTGGCTGATTTGTGCATCATCACAAAGATGTGGCCAAGAGCCCAAGATACAAAAGCCTGGATTTGGCTTGCCTCTACAGAGAGACCCATATTTTAGTGAGTCCACATCTCCTATTAGGCATGAATATCCTATTTCCCATTGCACCCTACCACTCAACAAAAATGAAGGAGTCCAGTGACATTCATTGTGTGCCTTGGGCTTAATGAAATGTGGAAAATAATTATCTATAAGGAATTGACTAACATAAAGCCTAATTATTAATTTTGCCACATTTAATTGTTTAATACATTTTAAAACAATAAACAAAAGTGGAAAGGGCAGAAATTCCAAGTAAAAAGAACACAACAAAAATTAGTAAAGTTTAAAATCAGGAACTAATTCTATGAATGTATAAAATTCTCAAAGAATAGATACAAAGTACATTTAAAGATGAAGAATTGAATTCACATGCCCTTCAGCTCAAGACCGAACGGCATCTGAAAGGATACTGCAGATGACTGGTTTTAAATTCTGGTTGGACTGCAGATGCTAGCTATACCATACTGTCATCCTTTAACAGAAAGTTTTAGGTATCTAGAATTCACAGGAGTCTGGTTGGCTTCTATCCAGGACAAGAATGTAGAGGAGAGGTAATCAATATTCCCTAGCTTGTCGTGTAAGGTTTATTTTAAAGATTACTTTGAGTTATGGTACAGTCTTTGTGAAATAGATCATCCTTGCAGAGTAAAGCAGATCCATGGAGGTGTCCTGCATGAGTCTTCAGGGAACTAGAACAAAATGTCAAGAAGCCCTCGAAGACTCTGTTTTTATTTTATGAGGAGTAGAGGGTCGATAGTAGTGATTGGTAGAGCCCAGATGATGAAAAGGTCTATAACATTGCGGATGCTTCCAGCTGTGATTGACAGAGGGACAAGCCTGCAGCTTAGAGGCAAGAATTAAAGTTGCATAAGCAACACAAGCTAAGCACAAACCTGGGTAATCTAGAAATAGCTATGAAATCAATTTTCGTTGCAAGCAAACACTTGTTTAAAATTTCAGCTTGCCGTATCCTAAGAACTATGAGAGCTTCTTCAGTTCAAGGAAATTGGAGGCAAAGGCTTAGGGACACCACTATGTGATTGACATGGTTGAGTTCCAGGAAAGTAATGCGGTGTCTTTGTAAGGAGGTTGGGGAATTTTTCCCACACTGATATATCATAGATTTTATCATCACTCTAAAGATAAGTGTTGTTAAGTATAATGAAATGCTTATGAAAGTTTTTGAAATCTTTAAAGCATTTGCATTTCTAAATAGTTGCTATGTTTACTATAGAGCCATTCCTTTTCTCAGAATTCAGATTTGTGGTCTTTCTCAGTAGATGAGAGCTTATGACTTGTGAAAATGTATTTAAATAATGAAACAATAATATTATAACAGGTCTGTTTTGAGTGATGATAAGACAGAAGTAGATATAAGCTTTTGGAGTTCTATTTGATCCACAATCCTGATCAGATAAAACACACTGGAAGTTAATTTGAAACTCTCAAGTAATGGTTCCTTAGCTCTGTTCTGTTGTTTTGATCACTGCATTTCAGCTTGACCTTTGATGCTTGTTCTTTTTTAATTTTTTTATTTATTATTTTAAATTTATGTGTATGAGTGTATTGCCTACATATAAGTGCACGTGGGTCATGCAATGCTCATGGAAATCAGAAGATGACATAAGATCCCCACCTGGAATTGGAGTTACAGACAGTTGTTAGCCGCCATGTGGGTGTTGGGAACTGAACCTGATCCTCTGCAAGAACAGCCAGGTCTCTTAACAGCTGAGCCATCTCTCCAGCCCCTCAATGCTTATTCTTATTTTCATCTTGCAAACCCTTCCCATAATCCTGCTATTCCTTTTCTACAAGACCCTAATTCACAATCAAGCTTGCTTTGATTTCATCTTTATCTGCAGTATAGCTACATTCCCCTCCACAATCCACCTTTATCGTCATTAACTGAAACCAAACTTCTTTAAGCCTAGCAATGGTTTCTAATATACCACAGTCTCCAAAAGCCACCTGTATAACATGCAATGTTCTGTTCATCTGCCTCACTATTGAGAACTGACTGATTCTTCTCTAAACTCTACAGTTGCCTTTTCTGTTCCTTGTGCACAGCTTCTAGAGGTCTTTCCATTCCCAAACCACAGATATCATTCAAGATGTAGTCTTTCACCCTATGCCAGTTTCATTCTGCCTTTTCTCCTTCATAGAGCTCATCTGTTCTTGAGGTACCATTCATCAACTTTATCTCCAAAGTACTATATGTAAGATAACATGTCACAAAATACCTCTAATTAAATCTATGGAAACCACTGTTTATATGATCTACTCTGGACCACCAAAGGTGTCCAGATTTTCCCCTTCTAATCACTCTGTTCTCATTTCCTTAATTACTCACTGTATTATTCTATATAATTTTTTTTCTATTAGTACAAAATTTACACTTCTCCAAACATTCCATGAAGCACATTCTGACCAACTGTAGACCAATAGTAATATTTTGCCCAAATAAGGCTTTCTACTATTTTAATATTAGAATGTACATTTACTACCTATTTATATAGATCATCAGTCTTGAAAAATGTATGACTGCACCCATACAACTTTCTCAGTGAGACAAAACTGTCAGATAAGGAAGAGATCAATGTCTGCAAGTATAGGGTGAGAGGGTGTTATAAATGTATAGCGCAAGGCCCTAAGGGCAGATAGAACTATTCTGTGTCCTGATTAGTGATCACTACACAGGCTTATCCATCTCTTAAAATGCACAGACTTACATTTAAACAGTTACCTTATAGTATTATTGTATAAAAATAAAACTTAAAGGTCTTAGGGTCTGGATAAAAGTTTAATCCTGTTTTCATTTGAAAACTTTGAAACTGAAACTATTGAGCAGAGTTATTAGAGTTGGTCTGTGCATAACGCTTTTAGAAACAGTGTTTGTTTTCTGGGTTAGGTATGGTTCCACAAGGTCATGACACAGGTATATTGCCTATAAACAACAGGAGCATGAAACAAATCTAAATGTTAAGTTAAATTCCATTTTGACAATTTAGCAAGTAAGCAAAACTAAACATCCCACAAAACTTTCTCACAGAACACAGCTACAAATTAATATGACAGTAAAAAGCTAAGGGCTAAGAGAAAGGCACAAATTATCAACTCTAAGCATGACTGAACTCGGGAGGCATAGAGAATCTAAGTTCACCCAAATACTGTAGCTTTTCTGTGCTTTTATTTTCAATCTTAATAGAAACAATTGTGATATTTCTATACTGCTAAAAGCAAATTCAGCTGATAGGTTATTTTTGACACATTGTCTGGTTCTCAGTCTTAAATGTTTCCTTCTGCAATTTGGGTTATGGTGGATGGGGCATGTGGACAATGTATCTTGTGACACCTTTACATGCTATATTCATGGCTAATTGCCTGATTCAGTCTGAGCTTCACCAAAACTCTCCTTCTTTGGAAGTCTTTTACTAGTCTCTTACAATTTCCATCAATCAAAAGTTACCACCACAGGGACCACATTTTCTTTGCAGGCAGCTAGAACTTGCACAACTTTTTGTTAGATGGAATTTTTCTAACTCAGGGCTTGATCAATATGTCTTAAAGCCAGAGGCAGCCCCCTTTGCTAAGGTTATCTGCAGCAGTTTCTTATATTGCTAGCCCAGCTGGAGATTTTCTTATTGAAATGTAATCAGCATCTTAATAGCCTTGGCACACTCAGTGCCTCCAGTGACCTCTTCAGAGGCTTGAAGCACTCCTCCTAGAGGAATGCTGCATCAAGCATTAGAGTTTATATTGCATCACCACAGTGCCCCTAGGCTTTCTATGGGACACCACAGATATTATGTGATAGACGCTTATTCCTCCCAAGCATGTCATCTACGCATGTTATTTAAGCTTCAAATGCTTCCTTCCTAAGAACAAAAACAGGCCTTGAACACAATGCCTTTGTGTAGAAACAGTGCTCAATCAGAGGAAAGGAGCTTGTAGAATGCCTTTATCTAAGGCTTGGGCATGGCACCCTTGGTGTTAAGGAGAAGTAATGAGGCCAAATGTATGAACACTACTTCCTTCTACCTCAAGCCCTGCCACACTCACATATGGGCACTGCCTACAAACTATTTTCTTCAACAGGCCTGTGTCAATTGAGGAAGGATGACTTAACCACCTTCTGGCCCACCAGTTACAGAGATTGGGTGCCTGTTAATAATGGCAGGCTCTATAAACCTGTTAGAGACTTGTTTTCCAAAAGATAAGTCAGGCCGCACAAGTTTCTGGTAAGTCTTTGTGATTATTCTCAGTGGCCCACCACTCAGAGTGAAGGAACTGTCACAAAGCTTTCAGACCCTGAAGTTGGAAAATGAGCACAGTAGTCCTGGAAGAGAAAGAGTATCAAATAGTCAAAATCATGGTAAACATGCTGCTAAACACCCCCTGGTTAATCTCTGACTCAGGAGGAATGCATACTCAACCACACTCACGTTTTACAGGGTCAATTAGAAGCTTCCCAGTCTGCTAGATTTCCAGCTACTCTCGGTGAAAGCCCACTCTGACAAACTCCTTACCGCCTCTTCCATCTCTCACTTCCTCCCCTATCACATCACTTCCAGAGGAATTACACACTGAGTAGAGAGAATAAGTGAAGATGAATCAAGAAATATAATGTTTCTATTAATATATTTGGTTTTTACTCTCCCTCAGTGACATGGAAGTTTCCAGGTTATCTATTCAGTATTATATACCTAGAGCTTTATATAGCATCCTCCAAAGAATAGGTGCTCAATTCGGTCTGTTGAATGAATGAAAGAGTGATTTTATTTTCTGGTGGCTCAAATTCTTTATCTGGTATTTTTCTGACAAGTGGCTAAGCAAATTCCACTTTCTCCTCTTTCCATGTTATTTAGTCAAGTGTAACTACAAACCCACAATAGCTAAAATGCTGTATGGTTTCCAAGGTCATACAAACATCACCACAGTTATGATTCTACATGATTTATGGGCATACATGAGATTTGAATGTGTGGCTCTAATATTCTACTCAAAGCTGGACAGAGAACTTGGTTCTTTATGCTCCTGGTGTATTTGGAGCCTAGACCTGAAGGCTTTAGTTGAGGCCATGGCTGGTGAACCTACAGCATTGGCCCTTCTGTCAGACAATATCCTGTACTTCACAGATGAGAACAAAAAGCAGATCAGGATGTTTCTAATTGGCACAAGTTCTTAATTGTTACAGCCAGGTTCTGTATTGTAAGTCCACACACCCCTTCGTTAGAAAACAGACTTCTGTGGGTTTTATACTGATATTTAATCCTAGATACGGAGTGTTCATGGGGATCTGAGTATATCATCTCTAAAATAAAGGACTTGTGTCAACCCAGAGAAACAGCTTCCAAGGTTTAGTGCAGAAGGAAGAAAATCTTTCACTGACAGATGGTATAGGTGACCACTTGGCCTGAGCACAGGTCATCCCCTATCATACAGGAATGGCTGTGACACATTATTGCAACACTTTTAAACACAATGCCTTTGTGTAGAAAGTGCCAAAAGTGGCAGCCCTAAAGACTGTTGACTAGAAATGTGACAGGTTGAGAAATAATAAAGGCAGAGGGGAAGGTGATTCTCTTCTCTATTCAGATCTGGATGATTCATGCAAGAACTCAGAAGACAACCAGGATAAGTATTAGCAGTGTTTGATAATGACTATAAAAGAAAGGAAAAAACAAAACAAAACAAAACAAAAAGGATCCCAAGTCAAACTTAACAAGAAAATATCTAGAGAAAAGGGAAGGGGCAACCCAGCCTTCAAAACATGTTCAACTTTGAATTTTTCTGAAGATTTCCACCCTCCCCAGTTTGCATTGTTTATGGCCTAATTTTTTCTGCTGGTTCCAACCGTGTCTGCTTTTCATTGTCTGATTCCAGGCTTCCATGCCTCTCCCTGCATGCCCACCCTCCTTCTTTCCTTCTTCTCTTATTCTGCATTTCTTTCTCTTCATTTCTTTTTCCTCTCTGTCACACCACACTTATTAAAATTGTCATTTGCATATAGCATTCATAATAACTTCATATTTTAGCAAAGTGACTTGCCTGGGGAGGCTTTTGATAAATATTCATCGGAGTTGACTTTTCTCTGTCTCCTTTGCTCCCAGCTCTTCACCCCACGAAGCCAACGAAGCTATCGGTCTTTTCATAGGTAGCAAAATAAATGAAGTGAAAGGATTTAGCTTCAAGAAGAAACAGGAATGAGGACTTTTGTCACTGACTTTCATGAACTGGGCTTCCAACTTTTAAATGTGGTGCATAATTGACACTTTGATACTTTTAGGCTATGGTATATTCTTACACTCTCATGGGGAAAAAATACTTGCTGACACAATCAGGAAACAGATGGTGACAAAGATCTTATACTTTGGTGCCAATCAATATGTTTTACTTGCGACTACTAAAATTCTCATTTGTGGGACCCAGGAATTTAAAGGAATTTTTCTGTTCTTTTTTTTTTTTTTTCTTTATCCTTTAAAGACTATTTTTAAGAATCTTCAGGACTTGAAAGTTTTACTTCATTTTTCATCTTCAGTTCTATTAATGGAGTCTTAGGAGGGATTTGGCTTGTGTCTGCCAGAAAAATAGTGAATTTAAAGTATTTTGCTCCTTAGTGTCAGTGACAGAATGCGTGTTTCCACTCTAGCCCTCAACATGCAAACACCACCCATGAAAACAGTGACCCTGGCCTTGAGAAAGTAATGAAATTTGCAAGTGTGCTTTAAGAAGATGGCAGAAAGTGTTCCCTGGTTCCTTCAAGCCTGCTTATTTGTCTTAGAGTATTGTCAACCAAGGACAGGTGGTAGTATTATTAAACAGGATACAACAAATTAATGAGTTCATCAAAGTCCATGTGGAGAAAGAATCAGATCACATCTGACTGTGAATGCCTCTACCAGACCAGTTTCTGATGTCCTCAGGAACTGCTCTTTAGTCTACTTCAATGTTCACACACAACCACATCTTAAAATACTGGTTGAACAAAGCCTTTCCAAACTGAGCAGATTGATGTGTACCAAAAATCTACTTTCTTGGTAAGGTGTCCCTAATATATTTGGCCTGCATCATTTCTTTTAGAGTTTGAAAGACACAGAAATGTACAGGTAAGTGAATCATCACATCTGATCTCTCTGGGTGACTGTGGGAGCCTGATTTCATCAGCTGTCTTTTCTTTCATTATACTTTCTTCCCCGTGTTGAAATCTGTCCTTGATATTTCTCGAATAATTTGGAAGTATTTGTTGAATATGAATTCCATGGAGGAAACAGGGGAAGAAAAATATGAGTACTTATGTCAAGAGTACATAAGAATATGGGTGTGGGGGTACACAGCTTGAATCCCAGCACTCAGGAGGCAGAGGCGGAGTGATCTCTGTGTGATCAAGGCCATCCTGGTCTACATGAGGAGTTCCAGAGTAACTGAGGCTACAGGGAGACCCTGTCTCAGACCCCTCCACTCGCCCCCCAAAAAAAGTACATATGTAATTTAACCCTCAAAGCTCCTTGTGTCTTGGGAGCTAGTATTAGCAGTTCCATTTTACAAAGAGGAAACAAAGATTCAAGCATATTGTGACACAGCTGGGGTCTAACCTTAGATCTGTTGAGCTGTAATATGTTTTGCACAGAAATAGTCACTTTACCTTAATTGCCTTGAGTCCATGCCAACCTTGCATTCTTGTTTCTACGACCATAAGCAAGGTATATCTTCAGATTTCTCAGTTACTTCTCCAGCAAGTTTCTCAGCAAACATTTGACTCTGAAATCCTTAGAGAGCACTTCTGACACAGGTTTGATTTCTGTCATACTGGGTGTCCTTCACAAAAGGTCCATAGTATCCTGATCTAACTCTTATAGGTCAGACTTGAGAAATTCTCTAAACCTCAAACTAGTTAAAGTCTCTCATAGAAATAAACACATGTTGTAAACATGTTATAATTCCTCTGCTCAAAACCTCCCAAAAAAATCCCATTTGGCTCAAAGTACAAAAATCATTGGCCATCCACTGGCCGTTAGGACACCGCATTGTTTGAGCTCACTTGTGACCTCTCCGACATCCCTTCTGCTATTTTCTCCCTAAAATATGCTTCTCTGGCCGCACTGCCCACCAAGTGGGTTTTGTGCCAGCCGTCCTCCTGACAAGCATAGTCTTATAGGTCTTACAGGTATGTAAATGACTCCCTCCTTTTTCCGTTCCAGGCACTCTTATCCCCATATTTGAAATTATAACCAATCACGGGCAGAAACTGTTCATTTTTGCCCCATGAAGCTTCTTTTTTAAATTAACATCATTTTTCCTTTTTAAGTTTTTTTTTTCAGAGATGGAGATAGAACAATCTACTACTGATGCATACCCCAGCCCCTTTTCCCATTTTTATTTTTACTTATGTGTAAGTGAATGTGGCTGTGTGGGGCCATGTGCATTTATGCCTGAAGCCAGAGAGGGTATCAGAATATCTGTAGTTGGAGCTACAGGTGTCTGTGTGCTGCTAGACATGAGTAGATCTGCAAGAGCAGTATGCACTCTTAAATACTAAGCAATCTCTCCAGCTTCGGCATCACTTTCTTAAAGACTTATTATTTTAATTATTTCTTAGGCTCATTATTTATTGTAGATATACCCTAATAGAATGTAAACTCCACAAAGACACAGATTGTTATAAAATTTGCACTTGGCTCTATCCCAACCCTTTACACGGTGTTGCTGGATAGCCACTTGGTGAGTAAAGGTACATATTTAATCATGCATTGTGTATTCTTGAGCCCCCAAATTTCATCCAAGAATAAAACAATATTAAAATTAGATTAATTGTGTGACTGACGGGTCTATATTTAAACCACACTACTTCAAATTTCTTTTGAGAAAGTAATTCAGTAAGAATATCTGTCAGTATACTCAAAGACTGAGCCACACTCATTTTTTTCCAAAAAACAATCTAATATCATATATATTTTTGGATAGATAATAAAATCAGTTATTTTAATGAGAGACCTTGAGGCGCATGTATCAGAGGGAGATATTTTCATTTAAATTGAAAAATGTAAACAGATTAACACAAAGTACTAGGCAGACTGCAGTTGGTCTTTTCATCTGTCTCCGGCCACTGCTAAGCTTCCTGCTGCCTCTTTAAGTCTGTGCCCTTCTCTGAGATACAGTTCTCTATTTCTCCCAGCTCAAGAAGAAAACAGTCTTCCATCAAACATGGTGCTCTAGCTCAGACTTCCTTAAACACTGCGGCGGGTTTATTGCTGGCTTCATCACTTATCAATAAAACCGGCTTACACACCTTGCTCTGTCTCGACAGCCGTCTCTCCAGACATCAGCGACCAAGGTTTACATAGGCTCCTGACTTTATCTGGGCACTGTGATGTACAATATCACAGCAACAAGGCATTTTCTCTTTGTTCTGAGGAAACTTGAGCCCTAATGTGTCAGACTGGTGTTCGTGCTGATTGTGATAAAGAGCATATACTCGAGCATTTCCTCTCCTTTTTCTATTCGTTCTTCTCTCTCTTCTCTCCTTATTTTAAAGAAACAGGTGTCGGCATGGATTACAGAAAAATTACATCATCCCCATAAGAAGAGAAAGAATGGAAAGGAGAAAAAAATAGGGGAAAAAGTGGCAACCAGACCCAAATACATTTGCACATATAAAGCTATTCTAATGAGAGCCAAATTGATTTGACATTCAGTGGCAGTTTGAAGCCAAAAAAAGCAAAGCAGCCTACAAAAGGCCTAGCTCATTGTTTATGGAGTGTCATGCTCTATCATCTGTGAGGCCAATAACAGGGATGGGAAGACCTTTAAAGGCAGGGTGTGTACTGGGAAGGGCTGTGTAGATACCACCAATGTCAAATCTGATAGATAGACTGTACACGGCTTCCTCAGCTGAGATGATATTTGTCAGATGAGGCAGATACTCTCTGTAGATTACACATTAGCCAGCAAATTTGCAAAGCGTTAGCATTCTTTGAAGATGTGTGCTATGCACAGGGAGATACATTTTGTGTTGGTTGGGGAGAATAATCCTCGTAAAAATATTAGTCAATAAAAGAGAGTAATAAATTACATGTCATTCAAACTCAACCACATGCATGATATTATGAAGGTAGCATTCCCATCATGAATAAAGGATGGTTCTTTCATAGTGAGTAATACACATCGCAGGTGTGCATATATATACAGTGCACAGAATGAAGAAAGCCATATTAAAATAGAAAATCTTTCCATTAACCTTATTTTTCAAGAGAGAAGCTGTATAAATGTTTAGTCATTTCAATAACACTAACTGGCCAGGGATTTACTATTTCTGCAGCTCAGTATTTAAAATACCTGGAAAGGAATGAGGTGTTTATTAAATGTCAGTGCATGACAAGATGGATTAAATAAGTCTTCCTAGAAATATGTAAAATTCTAGAGCCTTATAGGCTAGGCAGAAGGAATTTTTCTCCCTTTTCACCCTCCAGCTTCAAACCCAATCCACATATTCTTGTTATATTAGATTCTGTATAGAATTCAGATATTGGTGTTTTCTTTTTGGAGTTTACAGAGAGAGCTGATTTCATTGGATGTTACTGCAGAATGATACAGAATCCAAAATTTCACCTTTTCATTTCAGTTTTCTAAACATTCATAGGACAAATGGAAGAATTTGACTGAGTAATATATCTCTTTCTCTGTAGCTCTCCACTACAGATTTTATAGCAAAAAAAAGAGAAGATAAATACATAAGTTGTATTACATACCAACACATAATAAATTATAGGAAATCTTACTGACTTAGGCAAATACATCTTTAATATAAATTCATAAAGAGAAATGCCAAGAAATATTGTTGATGGGAATAATAAATGCAGAAAATGAAATTTTAGCATTAACTGAGTATTTCATGGGTCTTTTCAATATTTTTTCATGCTTCTTTGTCCCACATGACACTGAGGATGAAGGAAGAGGGATCCTACTAGCCTGCATTCTGATAGTAACATATAATTTTTATAGTACCTTGAATGAAGTATAAACATCTTGCTCTGAACCTTCACAGAATTTCTTGGTCTGTACCCTGTGAAGGACACAACTATCGATAGCCAGTCTAAATGGAGCATGTGTAATACAGTTTACTCTCTTTCATACCATCACCATGATGATGAGTCGCCATCAAGAACCAATTCTGAAAACATTTATTACAGTTAAAAAGGCTTGTTGCTGAGGACACCTAGCTAAAGAAGGCAAGTTCCTACCTTCAATAAACTTGCATAGGATCAAGAATAGCTCATTCATTGGATATGTGAGGCCCACCCACCACCATTTACGCTTTCCATCTGGTGGAATCACTGCATGCCTCAGTGGCCATGATTGGAACATTACTTAACAGGTATCTTATAGAATTAAAGACTCGGGGAAACTAAGAGGGGTATCTTAGATCGTTCTTCATTGCTGTGACAAAATACTCTGACCAGTACCAACTTGGGGAGGAAAGGTTTTATTCAGCTTACATCTCCCAGGTCGCAGTTCTTCAGGGAGCCCAAGGTAGGAACTCAGGGCGGGAACCTGGAGGCAGGAGCTGGAGCACAGGCCATGGAGGAACGTTGCTTACTGGCTTGCTCCCCTGACCCCTGCTCAGCCTGCTTTCTTATACAACACGGGCCCACCTGCCCCAGGGTGGCACCACCCACAGTTGGCTGGGCCTTCCCACATCACTCATCAAGCAGGTACCCCATGGACATGGCTACAGGCCAGTCCAATGAAGGCAATTCCCCAATTGAGGCTCCCTCAACCCAGGTGTGTCAAGTTGACACTAAAGCTATCCAGCGCAAAGGGAGATGTGGTAACCTTAAAATTTTGTTATGATTAATATAGACCCCATACAGAACGTAACCAAAAGCTGAAGATTCTTTAGAAACTACCCTTGATCTCTGGGTGAGATTTGCATCCTATTTTTACTCAGAGAACATCTTTCCTGTGATGAACAACAGCAATATAAACATGACTTAAATTCTTCTATATGTAGGTATTCAATGACAAAAATACAATAAAAAGATAAAAATAGCCATTATAGTCCACTGACCATGCTAGAGACCAGATAGTTTTTAAAATTCACCAATGCATGTTTTAAGTGGATAATTCATGTAGTTAAAATGATAAAAATTTATTCTGAACAAGAGTTTTCTTGTTTTATGCTTTGCTCATATTTTTGTAGTGCTAGATGTGTGAAACCAGGGTTTCACACATGAAAGGCAAGCAGTCTACCAAGCAGCTATATCTCTAGCCCTTCTAAACAAGATTATAAATTAATATTTCTAAGTACTTGGAAAAGATTGCTGCCATCACTTATATCCCTATCTCTGTCTCAATTACTGTAGCTAGAATACCATGGCACATAATTATAGAAAGCAGTTGCATTTTAAATTGGTATGTGAGTTTAGTGCTCAGAAAGAGAAAGTTGGCTGTTAGATTTGAATGAGCTGAAAACCTTGTGACCCTTTTAAGCTGCAATCCTGTTTGGTAAACCAGAACAAGTCCATCACTTCTAAGTGAATATGAAAGTTATTATTCAGACTTTTGAACTTTTAGATATCAGCTAAACAAGCTTATATCACACACTTCTTAAAATTGAAATAAAAGCATGCCTGTGAGCTGGGTAGGGTGGTATACATCTGTAATCTAGTACTTGGGAGGTGGAGGTAGGGAGATTATAATTTTGAGGCTAGCTACTACATAGTAAAATCCTACCTAATCAAAAAAAATAAAAACCTAAGTTATGGGGAAACAGTTCAGTGGTAGAGTGCTTGCCTAACATGCATTAGGTCATGGATTCAATCCCTAGCACTAAGAAAGAAATCTGTCATAATAACTTATACATAGGGATTGAACTCTCAGAATATACTTTTACTTGTACATTATCTAGCTCTAAAGATCCTGCTTTCATTGTTCCAAATTCCAGGTTTATAGCATTTGGATGCAGCAAAGTCATGGATGATGATTGGTATTCACAGGAACATTGAGAACACAAAAGCAGATCAAGAGAAAAATATGGAGAATTATGAAACAGACATAGACTGATCCACAGGCCGACACAGGGCTCTTTAGTGTAAGAAGAAGGAAATCACTCAAGATCAAAGTGCAGCAATA
>NW_008344824.1:3267424-3269505 GCF_000622305.1 Nannospalax galili | reverse complement strand
GCTTTGAAATGTTTCAAAGTTTTAGTTATTTTATTTAAAGACTAAACACCAAAACAACCAGTATATCAGTATATCAAAGCACAAAAATTGTGCAGTTTCTTAAGGCTCTAGACTATTGTGATTTTATTAAATATAATTAATTTTGAAGACTAAAACTGGTATGTATGAACTGACTGCTGCCTTTAACAGCCCCTCTCCACCCACAAAAAAAAAGCCAAGGACTTTCTAAAACCACGACTCTAATGTACATTCCAGAAAACAGCTCAAAGAACCATTTTCTACCTACCTTTCCAAATATGTTAGCTATGCCTTTGTGACTCCAATCACTCCTATGTTGCTTGGTGCCTACTTTATGTTCCAATGGCGTGTTTTGTTCATTCTTAAACTTTACTTTCAACCATCATATAATTCATAAACCTATATAGCTCCATTCCTTAGAGTAGCAATATGTAAACCAAATAGAATATAAACCACATATATAATTTTATAGTGGGTATGCTAAAAAGTAAAGGGATATAGACAACAAATTTTGCAGCACATTGCTTTTACCTCAATATGCTGAAAACAGTTATCATAAAAATATCAAGTTATCCCCAACCCCACAGCTTCCTGGAGCCAGCAGCTTGCCTGGCAGGGGCACTGGCACATTTCCTGTCTTGGCACCCTAGACCTCTGGATTGACTGCTTTGCCCAAACTCTCCACTGCTTCTTGATCCTTTGCACCTAGACCAACCGAATTCCTGCCTCTGGTCCCCACCTCCCTTTGCTTCTCTGGGCAGCCCAGCCCCACAGCTTCTTAGAGCCAGCAGCTTGCCTGGGCCAGCCCAGCCCTCAAATTCCTGAGGCCAGCATCTTTTCTGGAGGGATTCAGATCTTAGGAGAAAGCCGAGAACATTTGATCCTCATCCAACTTGGGCCTCTGTGGGAACTCCTGAGCAGCAAGATGAAAGCAATTTGGCCACTACAATTTAAAATCAAAAGAGAGAACCCGAAGCCTAGACCAACCAGCTTTTCATGCCCAACAACTAAACCACAAAGGCACATAACACCAAGGAAGGCTTGAGTCTCACACAAGAACCAGAAACTACAAAAGAAATCCACATGTCAAAATCACAGCAAAAAAATAATAACATGAAAAATCAAAATAATATATCCCCACCAAGTAACATCAGTTCTCTAGAGGAGTACAGTGAGAACCCATTAGAGATAACACAGGACATGGAATTCAAAAGAACAATTATAAATATGATAAAAGAAGTAAGTGAATTTAAAGAACACACAAACAAAGAAATCAAAGAATTGAAAGAAGATAGGGATAAACTTCTGAATGAATTCAGAAAAGAGTTAGAAATATTAAAGAATGCTCAGGCTGAAATGAAGAAGGAAGTGAAACACTCAATAAACCAAATGGAAACAACATGAGAAAGCGTCATCAATAGGATGAATGAAATGGAAAACAGAATAACGAGACAGGACATTAAGTGGATGAATTAGACCACTTAAGCAAAAATTATGAAAAATTTAAGAAAACACAACAATGAAATATGTAGGAATTGTGTGACACCATAAAAAGACCAAACTTACGAATCATAGGCATACAGGAAGGAGAAGAATCCCAAGATAATGGCATGGACCAGATCTTCAACAGGATTGTAGAAGATAATTTCCCAAAATTAAAGAAAGACATGCCCGTACAAATATAAGAATCATATAGAACACCAAATAGACAGGACCAGAACAGAAACTATGGCACATCATAGTAAAAACACTAAACGTACAGAACAAAGAGAATACTGACAGCTGCAAAAGAAAAACAAGTCACGTACAAAGGAAAACCCATCAGAATTATAGCTGACTTTTCAGTGCAAACTACGAAAGTTAGAAGAGCCTGGACCAAAATATCCCTAGTTCTAAATGACCACAGATGCCAACCTAGATTACTTTACCCAGCCAAAATGTCTATTATAGTCGAAGGGGAAAGAAAAATCTTCAATGGATGGCATAAACAGGCTGAAAGAATTTATGCCCATAAAACCAGCCCTTCAGAGAGTTCTAGAAACAATACAAAGTGCTGAAGAAAG
>NW_008344824.1:3265999-3266436 GCF_000622305.1 Nannospalax galili | reverse complement strand
TCCAAATCAACAAAATCAGAGATGAAAGGGGAAACATCAAAACAAACACCAAAAAGATCCAGAACATTATAAGGGAATACTTTAAAAACCTATATGCTGGGGGCTAGAGAGATGGCTCAGCTGTTAAGAGTGACTGCTCCTGTAGTGGACCTGGGTTCGATTCCCAGCACCCAAATGATGCTATGAACTGTCCTTAACTCAAGTTCCAGGGGAATCTGAAGCCCTCTTCTGATCTCTGCAGCATTTCACAATACAGGTACACTCACATACACACAGGCAATACACTCATACACATAAAAGACCAGCATCCAATACTACTTAATTTATTTAAAAAGATAGAAATGGAGGGGAACTTCCAAATTCCTTCTATGGAGACAGCATCACTCTAACACCAAAGCTAGGTAAAGATACAACCAAAAAAGAAAATTATAGACTCG
>NW_008344824.1:3261999-3265730 GCF_000622305.1 Nannospalax galili | reverse complement strand
CATGCATTTATGTTCAAAGTCCTAGAGGGAATTGGACTGGAGGGAACATACCTCAACATAATTAAAGCCATATATAACAAACCCACAGCCAACATCATTCCAAATGGAGAAAAACTAGAAGCATTCCCATGAAAATCAGGAACAAGGCAAGGCTGTCCACTATCTCTACTCTTTTTTAACATAGTGCTTAAAACTCTAGCAAGAGCAATAAGACAAGAGAAGGAAATTAAAGGAGAAATAATTGGAAAAGAAGAGATAAAATAATCCCTTTTGCAGAGGATATGATATTATATCTAAGGGATACAAAAATCCCACCAGAAAATTCCTAGAAATTATTAACATGTCAGTAGAGTGGTAGGTTACAAAATTAATCTACAAAAGTCTATAGCCTTTCCAATTAACAGAGGAACCTAGAGGGTTACATTGGAGGAAGTTACAATAAGTGCCTTATTTTGGAGGAAACTCTTTGAGAGAAGCAAAGAATAAATATTCTTCTAATGATGAAATTCTTCATAATAATAATCTACAAAAGTCTGTAGCCTTTCTATATACCAATAACAAGCAATCAAAGAAAAAGTACATGGAAACACTCCCTTTCACAATAGCTGCGAAAGAATAAAATATCTTTGAATAAACCTGACCAAAGACATTAAGTAGTTCTACAAGGAAAATTTTAAATCTTTAAAGAAAGAGATTAAGGAAGACATCAGAAAATGTTAGGACCTCCAATGCTCATGGATTGGAAGAATTAATATTGTGAAAATAATCATCCTACCAAAAGCCATTTAGAGAGTCAATGGAATGCCAATCAAAACCTCCATGACATTCTTCACAGAGCTGGAAACAACCATCCTAAGATTCATTAGGAAGCACAAAAGACCTTGGATCACCAAAGCAGCCCTAAGCACTAAGAGCAGTGCTGGGGGGATTACTATACCAGATATTAAACTGTATTTCAGAACTATATTCATAAAAACAACATGGTACTGGCACAAAAATAGACCCAAAGACCAAGGGAACAAAATTGAAGACCCAAACATGAGTACATGCAATTTCAGCCACCTGATATTTAACAAAGGGGCCAAGAACATTCACTGGAGGAAAGACAACATGTTCAGCAAATGGTGCTGGCAAAACTCGATCTCCACCTGTAGAAGAATGAAACTAAACTCCTATCTTTCACCTTGCACAAAGGTCAACTCTAAATGGATCAAAGACCTCAATGTGAAGCCTAAAAATCTGAAACTGTTAGAAGAAAATATTGGCAATAACTTACAAGATATAGGTGTAGGAAAGGATTTTCTAAACCAGACATCAACTGCCCAGGAAACATGGTCAAGAATCAACAAATGGGACCTCTTTAATCTAAAAAGCTTCTATACACCAAAAGAAGCAACCAAGGAAGTGAAGAGAAAACCCAGAGAATGGGAGAAAATCTTCACCAGCAACACATCTGACAGAGGTTCAACATCCAGAATACATAACAAACTCTGAAAACAAAGAATCAAGAAAGGAAGTAATCCAATTAAAAGATGGGATAAAGAGCTGAACAGAGAGTTCTCAAAAGAAGAAATAAAGAAGGCTCAGCAGCATCTTCAAAGGTGTTCAACATCATTAGTAATTAGTGAAATGCAAATTCAAACCACTTTAAGACTTCATCTTACCCCAGTCAGACTGGACTGGCTAAGATCAAAAGAACAAATGATATGAAATGTTGGAGAGGATGTGGGTAAAGGAGAATGCTCATCCACTGCTGGTGGGATTGAAAACTTGTTCAATCCCTATGGAAAGCAGTGTGGAGAACTCTTAAAAAACTAAAAATGAACCTACCATTTTACCCAGTTATACCACTCTTTGGCGTATACCCAAAGAACCCATACTATTGCAGAGACACTTGTACATCCATGCTTGTTGCTATCTTTTCACAATAGCTAAGAGAATGGAAGCAACCTAAATGTCCCTCAGCTGACAAGTGGATAATGAAAACGTGGTTCATTCATACAATGGAGATTTACTCAGCAGTAAAGAAAGATGAAATGTAAATGGATGGATCTAGAAACTGTTATACTAAGTGAAGTAACACAGACTCAGAAAAACAAACAACATATGTTCTCCCTCATATGTGGATCCTACCACCACATCCTTATAAGTGAGTATGTATCCAGACATAACTACGGGAACCAGGATAATGAAAAGGAACCAGGGAGGTAAAGGAAAAGAAAAAATCTGAAAGAGAAGAACTGTAGGAAACAGGCGTTAGTAATGGAGATATAGATTACAATGGGGTTATTTTAAGAGGAGAGGGGAGGGAGGGTTATACAAGGAACCTTGTGGATAAAGGGAAAGAAGGAGCCCAGGAGGTGGGACCATAGGGGAAGAATATTATTAAGGGAGAAATGGGAAAAATGAGGCACTTTAAATGGGGAAACCATGGTGGAAGGGTTAGACAATGCTAGAGATAAATAATGCCTAGCTAGTTAAAAAAAAAAACCAGAGGGAACCATATTAGTCAAACAACCTACTGGCAAATTATACATACAGCTAGATCAAAGAATATAATATATGTCTAGGCAAGGTTTGTCTGAGAATGTTTGGTCTTTGTCCAAGCTTTATCTACATAGCACATGGTAATTAAAAGTACCAGACTGGTGGAACTAACTTTCTTGGGTTTCTAACAGCCATACTGTGAGGCCTATACTAATTTCATCAGAGGGACATAAAGGACAATTATTGCTCCATGACCTCCTAGGTAGACTACACTCTAGGGGACTCTGGAACATCTCTCAAAATGTCCTGAAACTGTGGTGCATCACCTGTCCTCTTGCTCAAGGAGGCCATGGAGACCCCACCAAATGGATTTGAACCAGTGTCCATTCTACAAAAAAGAGGGTCAACACAGAGAAAACGTTTCCTCCATGCTTCCAAATGAAGCCAGCCATGGTCAAACAGGACCTTTGACTTATCTTCACATAGATGGAACAGGTAAAAGAAAGGAGCCAAGGGCTCCTCCAAGGCCCATGTGACCCCTGAGGAACAGATTCTCAAATGACCTTAAGAGTGAAAACAAATTGGTTTATCTGGGCCAACTGTATGGTCTTAAACACCCAAAAAGAAAATATAACAAAGGATTAAATGGATCAATATAATTCTCTAAGAGTCCTTGTGTACTGGAAATTGTTATTGAATATGCTATAATGAAATGTTTCTTCTAATCATGTGGTTATTAAATAAATAATTTTTTTGAAAAAGAGTCCATGTGTATAGCTAAAAAGCTACATAGCAAGAAACAATGTTAGACAGGAGCTACCTTTGTTTGAGTTGTTGGGCCAGGGTGGCCCAAGAGACTCCCAGACAGTAACCCAGCATAGAACTGGGAAAATGTACAGCAGACCCCAATTTTATCTAAAGGAATATTGGCAACTGATTGCTGCTAGATGAGGAAGAGCTGATCTTTGTAAAACAAGGAACTCTAGATAGGCTGACTAGATTCAGTGGATGGACAAGCACTGGGGAATGGCAGTAGACAATGCAGTAGACAGTAACAGGGATTTCAGAGTATATGGGCTCCAGTGAGGGGATGGAGACTATGGGATGGTGCCATTTGGGATGTGGGTATATAGATGAATAAGATTGTTTGGGATGGTCTATATGAAATGCACAAAAAAAATCAACAAATAAAGAATTAATTATATTTGAGGAAGAAGCATAAAAATTTGCTTCATGGTAATTAA
>NW_008344824.1:3253028-3261775 GCF_000622305.1 Nannospalax galili | reverse complement strand
CATTCAATTTTATTTCTTACAGGATTTATACTGAGTTCAATACTGTATAGCTGTATTGATTCAACTGTTAACCTAAAAATTTACAGCCAATATTGAGAGATGCATCTTTGCTCTGGAAATTGTTATTGAATATGTTAATGCTGTAATGAAGTGCTTCTTCTAATCATATGGTTATTAAATAAATAATTTTTAAAAATATCAAGTTATCATGGTTGGAGAAATAGCTCAGTGATTAAGAACACCAGTCATTCTTGCAGAAGACACATGTTCAAATCCCAGCACCCACATGGAGCAACTGCCCATAAGTCCAGTTCCAGGGGATGTGACACCCTCTTCTGCCTTTTGTGGGCACTGCGTGATATGAGTGCACTTATATATTTGCAGGCAAGACATTCATACACATTAAATTTTTTAATCAACTTATTTTATAGTACCATTGAACCTGTTCTATAGCTTACACAGAGAACATATCTTATTTTTAGACAAGTAAAAATCCAATTGCTCCTGGTTTGCATGGCACTAGAGGCAGCTCCATAGCCCTTCAAACTTCACCCTTCCTAGCTAGCGCCTAGGGCTCACACCCTGGCTGGAGCATCAGGGCCTGTTAGTCTCTGAAGGTACTTCCTGCAGCACAACCACAGAATTATTTGCTTGAGGCTCTTTACACTCATTGATATGTACCACACAATAATATCAAATTGAACACCATTCCACCTACACATTTTCTACCTTGTCCCTTATAAATCCTTTTTTCTGCCATTTACCAATTGGCACCCACATAAACTATTTAAGATGGAGTATTAAAAGTTATCAAAAACCATATATTTATAGATACAACTCAACAAAATTTAGTGATTTATTCAATGGTGTCTAACAAACTTACCAGTTCAAAGGAATCTGATTTCTAGTTCATAGCACTTGGTATGGCTCTTTTTTAGCCCTAATTAACAGAGGATGAATCTATTTATTGATTACTGAATACAAATTCCAAAAGAATGCTGATGTCTGGTCAGCAGTATCTTGTGAGCAATCATATCAAACATATACTGAAGCATGCAAGGGAATAACTAGGGTAATAAAGTCCACATGAACTACATGGGAAAGAGGTTTCTCTTCACATGTAAGCAGAACTAACACTTGAACAGTGATTAAATCATATTGAAAAACCTCAAAGACACATAAAAAGGGAAATTCTTTGGGGGGTTTGCGGTCTTGTTTATTTTTTATAAATGAAGTGATCTGAAAAGATAGGACAAGCTCATTCAGTTAGAGCTTTCATATAATTACCACAAACTCTAATGCAAATTAGACTGTGGGTCTGCTCAATGGACACTTCTGTGCTTGCCAAATTATGATTGGCAATGTGGTCAAGCAAGAACAGATGCACACTGGGCCGAGTTTTCTTGGGCTGTTCAACAATTAGGAGGACCATGTATTATAATAAACCACATCCCCTTGGCTAAGATTTGGATGCAAATTGCACACTAATTCACTTCCAAGTTTTTTGGAAGCTCACCAAGAGAGATGAAAATCAGGCATATATACTGTTTACTTTAGAAAATCTGTTTAAAACTAAATATGGCTCATTTATAGAAAGCATTGGGGGACTCCATAAGAAATATAACAATAGTTTTTTTTCAGGTTCCACTCCACAGGAACAAGGAAGTACTAGCATGTTCCTTTGAAGAGCTTCCCTGAGTTACATGCCAATTCTAACCATCTCCTTATGAATGCACTGCAAGGGCCCTAAGTGGAGGATAAACAGCAGTTTCCCATATCTGTAAAATATCACATTACTCAAATGGAGGGTGAAATCAGTTTAGTAAGTGAGACTTTGTCAACATTTTCTGCAACTGACAAATAAGTAGCAGGCTGCCCCTTGGATCCAAAAGTAAATAGATTGAAACTGCTTGCAGCAAACCAAGCTGCTCCTTCTAGTAAGAACCCTTGCATCATTTTAATGGGTATTTCTTAGTAATTCACCAATTGGAAAATTGTATTCGTAATCCAGCTATCTAGAATGTGATATAAAAACTTTACTGAAGGTGAGCACTGAAAGACCACAGCATGTATCCACTGTTTATCTTCATCAATCTTCAGTAAGTAGCCAGCACCTTCTGTCATCACTCCTATTCTTTGATGGACAGTTTTGTCAATTTGTTTTTTCAAAGAGAGAGATTGGCACATTTACTCCCAATCTCTCTTCCAAATTCTGTATATCTTACTATTGTGTGAGTTTAGTATTAACCTGTTCACTGATCAAGATCCATATCGGCCAGCACAAACATATATAGCCTTCATACCCCTTCTAGGCAAGACTTCATTCCTAGCTGTGGGAAGTAAAACCAGCAGACAATCAGCTGTCAGTGCTTTGGGGATCTGTCTCAGCTATAGGAGGCCACAAGGAAGGGCACTGACTCAGCACAGGGTGAGGTTCAGGAGAGAACTCTCAAAGATCAATTCTACTGAACCTCCCAGTTTTCATTCATAGATAATAACCTTCAACAAATAACCTAACTTTTATCCCATGGTTTACTTCCAGAACACCCATCCTTACATACAAATCTCTGTCAGTGCATTCTACCCACCAGAACCATGTCCTGAAAGCACCCACTTAACCATGTCTTCTGGTTGGACAGGACACTCTGGCTTCTAATCTTGGTATCCCCTTCAGGACTTATGGTAAACCATTCCTTCAGGAGATTCTCAAACTCTTTCTGACTTGAGACAATCAACTGTCTATGATATAATTCTTTGCATTCGTTTTCAAAAGAATAGTGGATATGCACTCCAACAGTCAACTTATAATTGCAATAAGCAATCTTTTAGCCTATTTTCACTTGTAGTCGCCAGAAAAATTTAGAATCACTCCAAATATCCCTCAATGCTGACATCCTGCAAAAATATAATATTGTAAACAAGAAATTTACATAGATACAATTTATTTATAACAAGAAATTTACATGGATACAATTTACATATACTATTCATATCACTAGTTTTACATGTATTTGTGTGCATGAATTAAATGCATGCAATTTTATCCCTTGAGTAGATTCATGTGATCATCTCAACAATAAAGATATAAAATGGCTATAGAAGAGATTCCTGGTACTGCTCTGTACAGTCACAACAGTAACCTCCCACTTCTCCTCCCTGGTCCCTTTAAATTTCTACTGTTCTACAATTCTAGAACTTTGTCATTCCAAAGCTGTCATGCGGATAATATCAGGAAACCTTTGTGGAATGTCGTTGTTAACTCAGTATGTCTCTCTTGAAAGGTATTGGCTGCATCAGCAGTGCTAGCCCATGGAAAGATGTACACAGCTTGCTTAATCTTTCATCTGCTGAAGGGTATTATTTGGTCTACTTCCAGTTTAGGACAATTAAGACAAAACTGACAAAATGTGAGCATGTATTTTCCTGTGTGTATGAATAACCAAGTGTATATTTGTTTGGTCAAATGATAAATGTTTCACTTTGCTGAGATTGCTCTACCATTCTACATTTATATCAGAAATATTTAAGTGATCCAATTTCTCCATGCCATCATCAGGATTTGTTATTCCTAGAACTTTTTAAGAATTAATCACTCTAATAGTGAGATGTGATAGATCATTGTTTTTTCTTGACATTTCCAGACAGTTAATTGTGTTGAGCACCTTTTCATGAGCTTATTGCCAATGACAGCTCGTCCCTGGGAAATGTCTGCTTATAGATTTGTTTTTATGGTGGCTATCCTTGGTTATCAACTTGACTGAGTCTAGAATTTAGTAAAACTTGAAGGAGGGACTTTATTGATCAGCTTATTTAAAGCTAGAAGACCCACCCTAAATGTGGACCACAAGTTCTAGTGGCAACCCATATAAAGGGACAGAAGGGGGCTTTTGCTTTTGGCCTACTGACCTTCACTCTTACTGGCATGTTTATCTATTTTGATTCTATGGCACTTATTTGATGATATTAGAAAGAACTTCTTCAGATTCCAATTGTAGATCAAAACCAACAGCTCTTCAGGAACACCTAGGCCTTCAACACCAGACTGGGACTGCTGAGATAGCCAGACTTGTGGATTGAACAACTTGTAGATTGAACAACTACCAGATTCTGTGCCTCTCCAATATGGGACAGCCACTGTTGGACTACCCAGACCCTATCCTATAAGGTAATAAAATCTCTCTCTCTCTCTCTCTGTCTCTCCCTCTCTTCAGCCCCTCCAGCGCGAAGTTCATTGTTGGACTACCCAACGCCAATTTAATAAATCCCTTTGTAATACATATTCATATAATCATTTATGTTCCTTTAGAGAACCCTGACTAATGCAGATTAAACAATGAAAGAGTACACTGAAACAAGACCCAAACCAACTGAGCTTCCAACTAGTGAAAGGAAAAGGTCTAAGGAGTTTTCTGTTCCTAGAAAACAGCTCACAAAAGTTTCTAGTAATGTGGTTGAAGCAAACCAAGGTTCATCCCAAGCTGGGAGTGGGACTTGACTATGTCATTCACAATTGCTTGCTCTAGAGGAAAGAAAAATGAAAGATTCTTCCTCCATGGTTTCAGGGAGCCAGTGAGGCCAGGCAGCATGTGGCAGGAGAAACCCTATAAAAAGAAGGTTGTGAGATGCTGTGATGGTCAAGCATGATTGGCAGTGGAGACCCCAAGAGGTTGGAGATGCCAAACCTGGGAGACAACTGCCAATGAGAATTGTGTTTAGGGATCAAGAGAGTAATGAATGTTGCAAGCAAAGCTGGAGGACCTGAGTCATCTAAGCCCTTTGGAACTAAAGTTGAAGACACTGGACACGGAGCTACAGGATTTGGTATTTGCTCTGCTGGCTTTCTGTCTGGCTTAGTTTGCCCCCATTCTTCCCTTTTGGAATGGGAAATGTGTCTTCAGTTTCATTGTATGTTGGAAGTATGTTATTTGCCTTTTGATTTTACAAGGATTTACAATTAAGAGAGTGCCTTTAGTCTCAAAAGAGATGTTGGACACTGGACTTTTAAATGGTGTTGAGACATTTAAAGACTATGGGGACTTTTGAAGTTGTACTAATTCATTTTTCATTATGATATGGCCATGAGCCTATGGGAACCAAAGATTGAAATGTGGTGGTTTGAATGAGAAAGTCCCCTATATGTGCCAATATTTGAATTTTTGGTCAGCCAGTGGCACTGTTTTGGAAAAGTCATGAAATTCATAGGAGGTGCAGCCTTGCTGGAGGAAGTGTATCCCTGGGGGTGGGCTTTGAGAGTTCAGAGCCCTGTCCCACTTCCTGTTTATCTCTTTGCTTCCTGTGGCTGCTTGAAGACATGAGACTCGGTTTTTCTCTCTGGTTGCCCCCTGTTGCATTTGCTGTTTTACAATTGGGTCCTTTTTAAAAGTCCTTTCTGTATTTTATATATAATTTCTTTGTCAAATAAATGGTTTGCAAGTATTTCTCTATCTTTATATCTTGCATTTTTATTTTCTTAACTGAGTCTTTGATAGATCAAAGGTTTTACATTTTCATAAAGTCTAAATTACCAATTGTACCCCAAAAGATTATGTAATTTTCTGTATAAATTTTTATTTAAATTTTTTTATTTTTAATAACTACATGATTAGAAGAAGCATTTCATTACAGCTTTAACATATTCAGTAACACACTCCAGAGCAAGGATACATCTCTTTCAAAAGTGACTATAGAATTTTTAGGTTCACAGTTGAATTAATACAGTTATACCATATTGAACTCACTATAACCCTGTAAGACAAAAAATTGAATGAGTTGTTAACCTTTAAAAAATCTCCATTTCATTTAAAAATATACTGTTTGTTACAGAAAGACTCATTTTTTTTGCTAATAACAGGGTGCCATCTGGGAAGTGGGTGTATGGATAAATAAGATGGTTTGGGATGTTCTGTGTGATATACACACAAAAAAAATCAAAAAATTTAAAAAACAAGTTATATTTGAGGAGGAAGCATAAAAATTTACGTCATGTTAATTAGTAGAGGTGATAAACATTACCATTGAAATCTACCCGATGAATTTATATCCATACACAGGTACCAAGGATCCGAGTCCAACCAACTATGACTAGCAGTAATCAGATACATACAGATTATCGACGCATGCACCAACATCCAAGTGTTATTAGCAAAACCTTTTGATTTTTATAAGAATTTTATTTCTTAGAAAGAGACATGAGAGGGGCTAGAGAGATGGCTCAGTAGTTAAGAACACTGGCTATTCTTGCAGAGGACCTGGGTTCAATTCCAAACTCTTACATGGGAGCTAACGGTCATCCATAGCCCAGTTCCAGGGGATCCAACGCCCTCTTCTGACCTCTATGGGCATTGCATGACACAGGTGCATTTACATACATTCAGGCAATAAATGCGTACAAATAAAATAAAGTAAAAATAAATATTTTTAAAAGAAGGAGCTGTGTAGGAAGGGAGGAGAAGAAACTCCAGAGAAGAGGATAGTAGGATGCAGGCACTATCAAGTAGAAAATGGAAGAATGTGGAGGGGCTTTAGCTGGGGAGGGAGGAGGAAAAGAAATAAGGGGAGGGAGTAAGGGGAAATCAATAACAATGATATGTCTGAAAAATCCATAGGGAAACTTTAAAAAAATATTTTATTTATTATGTTTATTTTATGTGTCAAAGTGTATTGCCTGCATGCATGTAAGTGCACCCATGCCATGCAGTGCCCATGGAGGACAAAGAGGGCATTGGATCCCCCAGAACTGGAGTTGGAATTAACGGATGGTTGTTAGCTGCAATGCAGGTGCTGGTAACTAAACTAGTTTCTCTACAAGAGAAGTCAGTCACTAAGCCATCTCTCTAGCCATTATTTAATAAGCTTACTTAAAATGTATGTGTGTAACAGGGAGTAGCAAAGCTTCTTTATACAACAGAGTGCAATGCACATGGGAGAACATAACTGGCTAAGTTTTTAAGAATAGACTGCAGAGTGTGTGTCTTTAGATATGACTCCTATTAAACCTCACCCACCCACGTTTCAGGGAGCACTGCAGAAGAGTAGACCCAGGTTGGTCCATGAACATAGGGAAACAGAGGCTTTCAGGCCACTGGAAGCTTGCTCATGTGAACTTGTGGCAATGGTAGTGTTGAGCACAAGACCCATGCCAGCTCAATCAGACAAAGGCCCAGTGTGGTGTGAAGGAAATGGACAGCAGGCCAGCCCTAGCCTGAGAATGTTAGAGACCAATTGCTGTTGGGAAAGGAAGAGTAGACCTTCCTTAAGATCTCTAGATGGGCTGAATAGACTCCAGTGGGTGAATGCGCACAAAGAACATCTGGGTACAAAAGCTTGATTGGATGGGACTTAACATGTATGGCAGAATACATGAAGTGTGGGAGGGTATGGAGAGGTATAGGGGAGAGGGTTTTAATTTGATTAAGAACTGTTCTATAAAATGTACAAAAGCTCAATAATTTTTTAAATATGTGAGTGTGTGTGTAGCCATATATTGTCTATCAAAAACTCCAGTACCAGACATGAGAAACCTCCCTTCAAGCTGTTGGCTAGAGTAGTCCAAGAGACACCCAATATAATATAGATTATTGCCATTGCCCTTGGTTGCCTCCCAGAACTTGAAGGTAAAGCCCTATTTCTAAGGACACCACATACTTCAGACACAAGCCTTGAAGGAGTTGAGCTTAAATTGACCTGGAAGCCTGTTCCCTGAGGACTAGCTCTCATAGTATTGGAAGGTACTGTGCAAGCTGCCAAGGGAGAAAAGCAATCAGCAGTCCTACCCAGCTGTAAGGCTTATGAACCACAATGCCTGACCCAGCCAAATACCCCTAATTATGTAATAGTGGCACTTTTATCTTGGGGTAATGAGCAGCTGTCTAATTGGATTTACAGTCCTCTCAGAAGGAAGGAATTCATGCCTACTACTGCAAAACTAGCCAACCACCAGTGACTGGATAGGTTATAGACCCTAGAGGAGAACCTACTACTTCTATTTTCCTAAACCAATGTAATTTCTAACTATATTCTAAATACTTATCCTTATATCACAAATATGTATCACTCACACCCCTCATCAACAAAGCTTCTTTTTGCAACAGATGAGACTATTACAGATATCCACAAGTAGTCAAACTATACAGAGAACACATGATCATTGGGTGCCCAGACCTTATTGATACACCGATAATATAACTTCTACACTTATGACTCAGAGACCAGCACAGAAGAAGGGGAGAAAGACTGTAACAGCAAAAGACCATGAGGCATGCTACTAGACATTTTACTGACATAAGCATTACAGGGAAACAGCACCCATAAAATCTCCAGAATATGATTGCCTAAACAACACCAGCATAATGATAACAGCAGTAGACATGTTGATGGGGATGGGGAAAAATCTCATAAGGGCCCACATCTAGATGAAGACCTATAAACAATCAATGGAGAGAGAGAGAGAGAGAGAGAGAGAGAGAGAGAGAGAGCAAGAGTGAGAAAGCAAGAGAGAGAATGAATTAGTTTTCTCTAGGGATGACAGATGAGCTCTCTGATAGGTTATCCAATCCCAAATGGTCAGCCCTGAACACATGTGCATATGAGCAACTGAATGGATTCAGTAGGTTGTGTGTGATATATATATTTAACTGTTATAATTAAAGAAGAGGTCACAAAATTGAGAGAGAGTAGGAGGAGGAACATGGGAAGAATTGGAGGCAGGAAAGGGAAGGATGGAAATGATGCAAATATAATAATCATAT
>NW_008344824.1:3246974-3252895 GCF_000622305.1 Nannospalax galili | reverse complement strand
AGAATGTTTGTAGATGATTGAATTTTCCCAATTCAGTGAAATAGCTTAGAAATTAGGGTACACTGCATTGCATATTTAAAATAAATATTTATTTTATTATAAATATTTATATTAATGAGTAGTAAAAAATATTAATTTCTTCAACTAATGTTAAATAGTTGGCTATCTCTTGGCAAATGACTCTTTCACTTCAATTCCAAGCCCCTAACAATACATTTACAATGATTCTTTTTCTCTGTTCCTTGCTTCCTTTAAAAAATTTTAGCTGATTCATAAAGAAATTAGTTTATATTAAGTTTGTAATATATGATATTTTGATACAGATATACATTATATAATGTTTATTTTTATTTTCATTAGCATATATTAATTGTAAAAAGTAGGAGGTTTAATTATGACATTTATACCAGTGGTCTTAATACTATATTGAACTGCATTTCACAAGAACATGTTAAGTTATAAACTTCTAAGTTTTAATCATTAAAGACAGAGAATAATATATAATTTTATGGCAGAAAATAAACAATGGTGTCAAATGATGAAATAATTTACAGCAAATATCATTCATATGCTATGTATTTAATAAAGTTTTCAAAGCAGAAATTATTAACAGCACTAAACAATTTAGTTGAGACAAAGTTGAGAAGAATAATGGCTTCCAGGCAAACTTTAATAATGCTTGGTAATATAACTGGGAATGGAATGAGACATAAAATTGAATACAGATGAATATAAAGTAATAAGCAGTGGCAGGAAATTTTAAAGTTATCTGTAGACATTTATGGATCCTAAATCAGTTGTAATCACTCAAGAAAAAAGACAGACATCATTATGAATAGATCTATAGAGTCATAAGAACAATTCTTAAAGGTGAGTCATTTGTTGACTATGCAATAATACTATAATAATGAGGAACATATTTTGCTATTAACTAAATTATCATAGTAAATACTAAAATCAAATTAATATCCTTGCCTACAAAAGACCACTAAATTTCATCAAGATTAAATTATAATAAAATTATTTAAAGTAGTTGAAATAATTTTGTTAAAATTGCATTTAATAATATATCTTCTCATATCTACAACTATTTGTAAATAAGTGAGTTTTTTGTAAAAAAAAAAAAAATACCCCAAGAAGGAGTTTCTCCAAATGATTAAAGCATGGCAGCTGTGAAATAGACACATTCAAGTGTGTAGATTAGAGAAAACTAAACCCCATAAAGAAATGTAGAGATGAAAAATACAACAAGAAAATATCTCCTAGGTAGTTGTCAATTATAAATGTTTTTCCTAAGGTTTACTTGTATTCCTGCCCTTGAGTTTGTGATCTGTCTTTCCATCTTTACAATAAATATTGTAGTCATTGTTTATTTCATTTAAAAATATGATGCCCTGCCATGATCAAACACCAGTTTTAATGTTTGGCTTCCAAAGAAGTTAGAAAAAGAGATGAAATCAAATGGATATTGGACAAAGGGTACACTGGAAAATTATTCCCAAGGGACTAGAAACAAGATTTAATGATTAGGAGCAGTTATGTTCACTACTTTAAAGACATTTTCAAGGTCAGAGTCCAGAGAGGAACTGAACAAAGACTGGAGTCTTGATGAATTAAGAGGAAAGAATGCAGTTTGGAAAGGCCAAAGTAGCTACAATTTTGAAAGCAGAATACCAGAAAGAAGAGAATAGTGTTTCTAAAAGAAAGAATGCTAGAGAGCTATATGAACACTCCCACCTGAGTCCTTGGCTGCATAACGGTCCTCACAAGAGAAGCCAAGAAAGGAACCACCAGAAAAGAAAAGACAGGTCAGTCTTGGAGGGGTATATTGCTCCATAAATATACTCTTCTCACCAAAAAGAATAGAAAGACTTCTTGATCTGATCTGTAGAGCATGGAACAGAGCTGTTTTGAGTCAAAATTATATTGCCAATTTAGCTAGATGACCCAGCAAGCCCTGAGGATCTGCCTGTCTCTACCTCCCAACTCTGAGGAATGTACCACCTTGCTTAGAATTTTACATGGTTGATAGGGCCTGAATACAGGTCCTCATGCTTGCAAAGCAAACACATTAGAGAAAGAATGGAAGAATGGAAGAAAGAAATGAGAACAAGTGCTAAGGATGAGTAAAACAAATGAAATAAAAATTATGCCAAATGAGATTAAGTGAATAAGCTGAATTTAAGATGCAAAGGGTTAATGAAATTGAAAACTATGAACTCTGAAATGAAACAGAGAGAACAAGTGAAGTGAAAATTATATGAAAGCAAAGCATTACTGGACTGTGGGAAAACATCAAGGACTCTAATATAAGGGTAATCCAAGTTTCTCCCCCAAGAACAAGGCATTAATTACATATAGATTAATAATTAGTGAAAAAAATGATGAGATAAATAAAAAACAAAGATGTTCAAAAAATGAAGTGGAAAAAAGATAAAGCTATACAGAGGTATATGAGAATAAAATTAATGTAATATAGAGATGAAATCTTAATGACATCCTGAGGGGGCAAAAAAGACAAATTACATACAGATGTTAAAAGAAAACTGCAGAGTTTGTATAAGAAATAAAACAAACAAAAAGCAGTGAGAAATATCTATAAACACAAACACAAAACCCTGCCCATTTCGATTTTTATACCCATCAAAAATATCTCTTTAAAAGGATAGTCAAATAAAGATGTATTCAAACTTACAAAATCTGGAAGAACTCCACCAGACTAAATCTACAGTAAGGATGGTAGGAAATCCTTATGGCAGAAATAAGAAAAGCCTCACTCAGAGAAATGAAAATCATGAGGATAATTTATTTTTAAAAAACCATATTTTTCACTTTTATTTCCTTAAAGGAGAAATATTTTGTGCTTATACATTCGGAATTAAAGTTTATTACACATTTTGTTAAAAGGCTAGAAGTTTGAGATGATGTGTTATTTGAAGATAGACTATGATACATTAAAAGCATATAATTTAAACTTATGATAATAAAAAATAAAATTTAGTATAATAAACATGCTATGATGAAAACAAATAAACTAAATAATAAGTATTGTATAATATTTGAATAATATCAACCAAATCAACTAAGTGTATTTATAGAACACTCTATCAATGAGTATCAAATTCATGTTCTTTTCAAATACATATAAAACACTTAGGAAAATATGATATTTTGCACCATAAAATAAGGCACAGTAATGTTTACAAATTAAAATATTCTTAGTGTGGTATCTGACCAAAATGATTTAAATTAGAGACCTGTAAGAAATCATACCTGCAAAATCCTTAAATACTGGAAGTTATATGCTACATATCTAAGCAACATCTGTATCGTAAAAGACATTACAAAATAAATTAGGAAATATTTAACATGCTTGCCTGCATGTTTGTAAGTGCACTGTGTGTGTCTGATGCCCATGGAGGCCTGGAGGGGTCATCAGATCCTCTGGAACTGGAGTTACAGATGGTTGTGAGTCATCATATGGGTGCTGGGAACCAAATCTGGGTCCTCTGCAAAAGCAACAAATGCCCATAGCCCTGAGCCATCTCTCCAGCCACAAGAAACAATCTTGATGCATCCATACAATTAATGTTACTCAACAATGAAGTTAGATAATTTATGCATACATGGAACTTGCATGTATTTTGAAATAATTATGTTTGGGGAAAGATTTTGTAAAAGAATAACATTTTCTTATTCAACTGACATAAAATTCTAGAACAGATAAACTAATCTAATGGTGAAAGTAAATTTGTTGTCTAAGAGGGAGAAGAGAGGATTAACTGGAGCAAATATGAGAAAATTTTAGAAAATAATAAAACATTTTATCTGGATTGTGATGACTGCTTCAGGGATGTATAAATAAACCCACATGATCAAATTATCTATATTACATTTATTATGAAACACATATTTAATTATACTTCAGTAAATACATGAAAATATATAATAGAAATTTTTTAAAAAAGAAAATGCTTCAGCTGAAATAACATTTAAGGTATGAAATAATCAGATAAATTTAACAAAATCTATGTAAGATTTTTATACTGAAAACTAAAATATTATTTAACAGTTAAAATCTTAAAAGAAATTCATATTCTAAGATCAAACATTAAAAGAATCAATATTATTGTCAAGTCCCTCCTAATTAATTTGCACACCTAATGAATTCCCATTCAATATGCAAAAAAGTTGCATCACTGGTAATTGAATATAAAATGAGAGAAACCAAGGTATTTGTGGGTTAACAAAACAAAAACATTTTTAAATACTTGGATAAATTGTTTCTAAACTATATATGGATTACAAAGAGTCTAGAATACCCAAAATAATTTTCAGGCTAAAAAAAATGTTGGAAAACTTACACAAATTAAGTGTATGACTAATAGGACTTTCAGATTTATTTAATCAACATATTGGTATAAGGGGCTGGAGAGATAATTCATCAGTTGGGAGCACTGACTACTCTTTCAGGGGACTGGAGTTTGATTCCCAGCACCCACGTGGCAGCTAGCAATGGACCTTGACTCCAGTTGCAGGGGAATTCCATGCTTTCTTCTGACCTCTCCAGGCATTGCACGACATGGGTTCACTTATGGGCAATACACTCATACACATAAAATAAAATAGTAAGTAAAATATTTTTTAAACGATATTGGTATACAAGTCAGTAGGCTAGTAAAGGTCCAGGAATGCACCCATACACTTATGATTTATTCATATTTGACGAAAGCGCCAAGGTGACTCAGAGTGGAAAATTGAACATCAATGTGCTGGGACAATTGGAAATTGAATATTACTATATAAAAAAGACCACAACCTGAGTGTTTCTCATTATAGACAAAATTTAACTTGCAATGTATCATAAACTCAAACTTAAAAACAATACCTTTGAAGTTTCTAGAAGAAAACATAGTATTTTATTGATCTTAAGTCAGAAGTGTTTTCTGAACAAGATTCAAAAATTCCAGATAATAAAAAATTTCATAAAGTATGTTTTGTTAAATTTAAATATATTTTTTCTTTTTCAAAAGGCACTGTGAAGAAAATATATGGACAAACTCTGCCTTATTCTACACTTACAAAATCAGAATCCCAGATATGAAATTTGTCTTATTTTGAATCATAGTCAGTGAGACTTACTGCTTTAAGTTCTCAAAGAACATGAAAATTTCACTGCACCATATTGACAGGCTTCTTATAGGACTAGTAGTCATTAAAAGAAAGAGAAAATAATTATTCCTTCCACAGGAAGGCAGAGCATAAAACCAAGAAAGGGAAGATTAAGGGGAGATTCATATGGCCTGCAAGGACATGATCTTCATGAAATGACATAGGCTTGAAGTATAGGACACCAAGAAGAGAGAAAAATGAAAACTGAAAAATTATTCATTCTCTGTTTCCAAATGAAGACCTGGAAATGTCCAATGTTTATTAGAACTTGTAAAACGGGGACCCCAATCATAAGATGATTATGAGAAGCTTGACTACTCACATTGACTACTTGCCTTCTGGAGGAGAGTCCTTAACAATAGCAGCTTCAAAGCCCATTTGCCAAGAAAATGCCTATTCATAATTGGATGCTATAGAAATCCCTGCACTAAAGAAAAACATACTCTTCAGTCCTTTGCAAAACTGTACAATGTTGAGAAGCTATAGCACTGTGATTTCCTTTTTGGTAGAGTACTTATAGGCCAAGAGCAGCAAATAAGACTGTTAGACTTCGTATGTATCTGACCAGACCCCAAGAGCACATTCCATGCCTGTCTGCTTATATTGAATGACAGTTTTCAGACAGAATAAAAATCAGGATAATAATCAACCCTTGAAAGCATTGCCATAGCAAGAATCAAACAGTGAATATTCATTTATGTTGTATATACTAAATTCCCCACCTAATATTGGAAATTGAGATTTGTACA
>NW_008344824.1:3245367-3246869 GCF_000622305.1 Nannospalax galili | reverse complement strand
ATGTGTGCTCCTGAGAAGAAAATAAAGCCTTACTTTATGGCTACCTCCACTTGCCAAGTTATTAATGCAGAAGAACACTGGACAAGGCTTAAATACATGTGTGACCCCTAAGACATTTGAAACCCAATTCCAGACTGAAAACACAGTAACTTAGCCTGTGGTTCATCACTAAGCCCTCCGACCCGGCTAAGAGAGCAGCCAAAAGAAGGAAGCTGCCAAAGCTTGAAAGCAGCCCAGGAACAGACTTGACAGAAAGGGTTGTGAATCACAAATAATACATGCTACTTCTCACCATGTGCCAAGAACCACCCTTCCTTATGATGAAAAGCATGAACTTCAAGTATATAGAACAAGGGTCTTGCATCTACAATAATCTAGAACTGACATGGACCATAACACATGGGTAGCTCACGTAGGATCCAACAGAGCAGGGAAGTCCACTTTTGACAGCTGCTGACTGAACCACAGAAGAAATGAGCCAGAAGTATTCTCTTGTCAAAATAGGGAATTACCATCGGCACTTACAAAAGCGTGGACGTGAATTTGTTGTCTTTAGAATACATGATGAAGTGATACCCAGAGATCAAGGAGAAAGAGGAGACAAGAATGATAATTAGGAAAAATGCCCATACTGGGAAACAGTAAGTCCAATTTGGAACCCGTCAGATGGGCAGAAGTGCCGACTGTGTCTGGCCTGGGTGGCATGGCAGAGCCCCCACATGCTCTTCCTGGATGAGCTTACCAATCACCTGGACATGGAGGCCAGTGATGCACTGGCAGATGCTATCTGTAAGTTCAAGAGTGGTATGAGGCTGCTTAGCCATCACTTCATCCTCATTCCGCAGATTGTGCAGGAAATTTGAGCCTATGGGAAACAAGTCATCAATGGACTGGAGGCATCCTGGCCTATAAGGAGCAACTCAAGTTCAAACTGCTGGTTGAGGAGCCCAGCTCACCAAGAGGAGTCGCAACACATAAGTTCTTACTGAGCTTTGTCAGGAATATCACCTGGAGACTGCTAGTTGCCACCTGACCAGTAGCTCAGGACAAGACATTAGGACTGCATCGCCACATTGCTGCAGTACTCCTCCCAACCTCTCCCGGCCTCAGCCTGTCTTTCCTGCGTTCACCTCCAGCTGAATAGCACATGTCTGTTTCTCACCCTCCTTCCACTTTGGTCTGTCTTAATCTAGACTGGGCTGGTTGTTCTCTCCAACCTTGCTGGTTATCTTGCCCTAAGACATGCAGCCAGGAGTACCTGGGTTGACCCAAAGACTCAAACCCTGTTTTGGTCAATGATGAATTAAAGAGCCTAATTTTATGGGTTTTAGACATGTTGGAGAGATATCCCAGAGCAACCCGCCCCCACCTTATATATTGCTTTTGAATTGGAACTCTAGGCCAGAGTCTCTGTTTTGGTTAGTTTTTTAATGATTATTTAATAATACAATTTTTAGACCTGTGTAACATCCACAAAGCACCCAATAAAGAGGAAGAAAGAA
>NW_008344824.1:3234761-3245234 GCF_000622305.1 Nannospalax galili | reverse complement strand
AAGGAAGGAAGGAAGGAAGGAAGGAAGGAAGGAAGGAAGGAAGGGAAGTTAGTTTAGATACTCCAAGTTTTATTGCAGTATTGGCAACCTGAATTATCTTTCTGTAACAATCATAATTCCTGTCTCTTCTTACTTATCATATTGTATCTAAACATGGAGACACCATCTTTAATGAAATGTCTTACCTTATCCACAATTATCCACATTCAATATTTCAGATTTCCATTTACTCCCAAACTAGATCATTAAGTAGTAGTATGAATGAAAAGGTCATAACTGAGTCCATATGGGGATTATTCAAATTCCTCTACTTTTTAAAGCACCTTTGTTCTGAAACTCCTGTAATAATTTAGTTGTCTTTGAAAGCACACTATACAAAAAAGCAACTTATTGTGATTCACTCTTGCAGTCCTTTTTCCATGTCTTTGGGGATCCAAATTGCTAACTCTTTATTGGATTTGCTGTTGAAAGTGTTGCCAACATGGAAAAACAACAGGGCTTCCTAAGTGGAACACTGAGCACAACTCCTGGAATTAGCCCTAATAATTAAGGCATCTTGTAAAGGGCTTCAATGGCAGGGTAAACTCATCTGTCCCTAGCATGGGACCCATATCAATTACCCAGAGTATAAAGGAAGCTGGTCTACAACAAAGAAATCAAAACACAGGCTGACATTCTACACAAAGCCTGATGCTGGTCAAAAGCAACCTGTCAAGTGTTATCTTAAGCTAAATGATATTAAATAAGCTTAAATACCAACAAGGGGTTAATTTGAAATCAATTTGATTCTATTTCTGAATTAATGCTTTTTTAAAATCTGCGTTTATAATTCCTGCTTATCAAGGATTGCCCTTCTGGCATATAAACTGAGCCAAGACTCAGTTATCAAATACTATGAAGGGTTCTGTTAATTAGATAGTTATCTGTGATGAGTTGTTGACACTGGGATGATTTGTGTTAAATAATTTTAAAATATTCTGTGGGGCACTAACTCGGTGGCTCATAACATCATTCTTCCATTTTTCAGACCCTGATTTCAGTCAGGCTAGACTCTCTTAGTAAAAATTAATGGGATAGTTGTAGCACATTCTTAAATACAGAATCACTCATATCTCAGAATTTTCTGTTTGGGAGAATAAATCTTCTGGCGTTCTTTATTAGTCTGTTCTAGACCATCCTTACTAATCCAGCCTCTTTAACATGCTGGTTGGTCTTTAACTGCTGGGTATAAACTGCCAGGAAACTCATCACTGCTGTTATTAAACACAATTCTCAGGGTTTGCTCTTTTCATTACATTCCTTGTAAAAGCTTTTTTTTTTTTTTTTGGTGATTTTCTTCTGGCTTCTCTTTCTTCCCTTGTATAGGAAAACTCAAGAGAGAACCCAGAAAGTGCAATATTTTTCCCATGTAGGTAAATTAAAGCTCTAGCTCTTAAGAGCTTTTTTCTCAATTTTCTTTAAGTTACGGTCTATAAGGCAGAGGTCAAGAACAACCTACAGGGAATGGCTTGAAACCTAAGAACAAGCTGATGTCTTTGTATTTCTACAGGAAAAAAATATTGGCACCAGTTTTGAACAATAGAAACACTGCTAATATAGTAATCCTTTTTTAATTTTTCAGTGTGGGGCTTGAACCCAGATCTTTGTATATGCTAGGAAAGCACTCTCCCACTAAGATGAATTCCAGTCCTTGCTTTTGTTGTTGTTAGTATTGTGTTTGTTGTTGTTTGCTTGTTTGTTTGTTGAGACTGTTTCACTATGTACCCCAGGCTAGCCTCAAACTTATGATCCCCTGTGTCAGTCTCCTGAGTGCTGGGGTTACAGACATGGCTACCATGTCTCATTAGCCCATACATTTACAAAGAGCAATTCATTACTGGATCTTGGGTTTTCTTTTGAGCTCCCACTTAAAAAGGAAAGTTCTGTTATTATTACTTTGCTTTTAAAATTCTGTAGCTTTTTATCATTCTCTAAAAGATTTGGCACACTTCAATAATTGTGTCTTATAGAATGTAATCCTAAAGCTTTAGTGTTTACTTACTAGCCATAATGTGTTTTAAATAGTAAGAATATGACTTAGAAAAGAAGATGTAAAGGCAGTGAAGCTCTCTGCAAAAATCACTAAACTCACCAGAATAGTTAAGTTCATACCCTAGTGTACCCTGTCTGTGGCCTCCAGCAAGTTGACTGCCTAGATATCCAGGTATCCATGTCTATATCTCTAAAATGTAGAGCAGAATGCATTGATTTCCTTTCCATCCCTAATACTATGATTCTCTCATTACAAAAACTTACTTTAATGGAACAATGAAGATGTTCACATGCAGACAGACTTGGCGGGTAGCCATTCTGAACTGTTTTTGCTCATGTTCATCAAAAGAAATTCTGAGAAAAACTAAAACTGAGAGGAGACTGTGATATCAGATAAAAGGATAGATCACTGCCCAAGAGTAGGGTCTGGGACTGGTCACAACACTCTAGTTATTTAGGCACCAAAAAATAGCTATGGAATTTCTGAGACCAAAAATTAAAGTCTCAATTGAAAAGCTTTGATTTGTGTATATTTAGCTATCTATCACCACACCATAAACACCTTAGAAGGAGGAAAGTTTTATTGTGGTTCACAGTTTCCGAGGTTTCATTGAGTAATCACTTGGCTCTGTTCTTTCTGTACAGGGAAGACATCATGGTGGGGAGTTTATAATGGAGCCAAACTGCTCACATTACGGTGGACTTGAAGCAGAGCCAGCAGGAAAGGAAGGCGTGAAGACAAAATATGGAATTCAGGAATATACTGCCATGGCCCACCTCCTAAAGTTTCCACCACTTCAACAGTCTCAAGGAATATGCAAGTTCAAACAATAATGACGGGGTTACTTTAGTCCCCTTCATTACAGAAATGCTATAACTCTATAAAATGAACCAATGTTTGGAGGAAGACACTAGATAACGTCCTAGCAGCTACTGACAATAAACTCCATTTTTTATTCCTGATTGAAAAAGATTGTTCCAGAACACCCTGTTCCAAAATAGAAACACAGAAGCAAAGTTAATCTTTGGAGATTCTAAGCACATGCTGTAAATGAGGGTAATTTTCTGTGTCTGTAAATTTTTAGTTCTCATGATGACAGTCTCCCTTGGGCCCATCACGAGAGTGAAGAACTAAAAATGAAACTTTTCCATGTATTTCTTTTGTTCCTCTTCTCGATATATCATTCCTTGATCCAGAATACAGCTGGAAAAGTTAACAAAAGTCAACCTGTTGTGGGTTTGATCTCTAGTATTGAAAATAATCAATTAATTAATTATAAAAAGTCAGCCCAACACTGGGAATATAAATTCTAGTGGTATATCTCATCAACATTAGAATACATGCGATTATTTCTTCTTATTCTTCAGAAAATTATCGTTGATCCTTTAGGCATATTCTATCAGAACTGAATTTTTGCAAGCTTTCAATTCTTGTGTATCACAACCCTATAGCATATGAAATACTTCTAATATTTTTAAAGCTCTGCTTGACTTAAGAAAATTGAAAGAACCGAGTTTCAAAGGGGAAATATTGCCAGGAGTAAAAGGGAGCAGGGAGGATAGTTTCCACATTTTAATGATTTAGCAAATGAAAATATAAAAAGTAGAGGTTTTTTTTTTCTTAAAACATCAAGTACTGGACACTACCCAAGCCATAAGCACAAAAGCAGATGTTATGAGCATCTACTCCAGGGAGTCAGATCTGCTGCTTTTCTGCCTCCTTGGATCAAAGCCAGAAGTTTTTCCTTTTCCTCTGGGACACTGACCTTTCCCCAGGCAGGACCTCTATTTTTCGCAAGCCCTAGCTTGAAGAAACAGCATATTACAATACTCATTGCTTTAGGCCACAAGACAAACTATATAGATTTTGTTCTTGGTTTCTTCATGGTCCTAATCTACTATCTGGGACAAATCCTTTTAACCTTATTCTCTTGCTTTGATTTCACTCTGACTGGTAAGATAACAAAGGGCAGTATTTAGATACACATCTGTTTGCACTAGTAATCATGGTCCGTTATATTTAGGACATATAGTCAAGTCTTTTTAAATGAATAAAGAAGGCATCAGTGCTTTTAATTTTCATCCATATAATTCTTGGTTCACAGCAACCAACAAACTTCCTGTAGCTTCCTACATAACCATCCATTCTGAAATGAGAAACCAGAGTAGAGGTTAAGGGAATTTCCTTAGGCTACATTCCAAGTGTAGCGAATAAATTATAAATTCTTTGCAAAACATAAGTCATTCACTAACTACACATCTCTGCAACCAAAAGATTCCATTGTCAATTGCTAAAATATATATCGCATCCACCAAGCTTGGGGAATTTTTCAAAATGCTCATTATTTGAAAATAAATCATAACAGACTGTGCTTTGTGCCTAAAAGGCTTAAGAATTTCAAAAACAATTCCTGCAGAATAGATTCCCATGTTGTTTTCAATGCCTTACTCACAGTGCTTGGTACAGAATGGGGACTGCAAATGTACATTAAGTAGATAATAAATTGTTAATATAAATCTAGAATAAGGTAGCATCAGTAAGATATGGGAATGTGAAACAGTTCGTCTTCAGGAATATTAAAAAGACAAAAATGAAAGATAAAATGGGACGGAGAAAATATGCTGAAAAGGGAGTGAATCATGGTCTTCTTAATTTCTGATTTAGAAGACCAGATGATATCATTCAGAGAAGAATTATGGGTGAGAAGAGACTGGCACTTGAATCAGTGACCCAAGTAAGGATCCCCCCACCCCCGCCACCCACTAATGCCATCTAATCCACTGAGAATCTGAATTTTTTTTAAAAAAGATAGAAAAAACTGTTCAGTCTTCTGGGGTTATGACATCCACCCTCCCCTGCTCTTGAACAGAAGAACTCTGGGTCTCAGGTCTTGAGCCTCTGAAACTTACATTGACGATCCCAGGATTTTTAGATCTTGGAATGAATGTTATATTATCATATCACATGATACCCAAACTATTGGATTCAAGCTGAACTGTGACGCTAGCTTTCTGATCCTTCAGCTTGCAGATAGCATATCCTGGATTTCATTGCTTCTGTAATCATATGTGTCAGTTCTCATAAGAAATCTCCTGTTTACCTCCATTCCTTCCCTCTCCCTTCCTTCCTCTCTCCCTCCCTCTCCCTCCCTCCCTCCCTCCCTTCCTTCCTTCCTTTCGTTCTCAACCTTCTATTTGCATGTAACCTCTACATGTCCTCCTATACACAACACTCTTAATCATTAATCATCTCCAAATTACTTATAATACCTGTCACAATGTAAATAATATATAAATTTATTTTGTACTGAATTTATTCAGAATTAATGCCACCAATACAGTACACATGTTTAGTGTAGATGGGTTATCCCCAGATGTTTTAAAGCTGTTGCTAGTTAAATTTTTGAATGTAGAACTCACAAATATGGAATACCAACTGTATAGCAATATAATTTGAAATCAAGAGGTATGATGCCTCTGACTGTCTTTTCAAAATTATTATGGCTATTCTGGGTCATTCAGAGTTTCATACGCATTTTAGAGTATTTTTTTAATTTCTCTGAAAATATGGGAATTTTACAAGGACTGCACTGAGTATGTATATCATATTAAATAGTGTAGATATTAAACAATTTTAGTTTTTCCACTCCACAAACACTGTTTCATTCCACATATTTTAATCTTCTTTAATTCTTTAATTGATATTTTATATTTTCAGTGTAAAAATCAATTCTTCCATTAAATTTGACAAAGTATTTTGTTGACACTATCATAAATGGGATTTTTCAGGTTTTCAAGTAGATGACTTCTATTATAAAGAAATTCAAATAATTTTGTATATTGATTTTTTATCCCACGACTTTGTTGATCTTGATTTTTAGTTATAAAAGTTTTCTGTTGAGGGTTTAATAGTTTCTATATATAGGATCATGTCATCTTTAAACAAAGATACTTGAATTCTTTCTAATTTGGAAGGCTCTTATTTCTTTTACTTGTCTTGTTACCTTTACTAGCTCTTGTGGTATTTTGCTGAGCAAAAATGGGGAGAGTCGGCAACTTTACCTTGTACCAGGTCTTTAAAAATGTTTTCTGTTTTTTATCCACTTATTATAATATTAATCATGAATTTTTCATAAATAACCCTTTTGTTTGAAGACATTTCCTTTTTCCTTCAAAAATGCTCAAAATTTTTTTCTATTAAGAAAGGACTTCACAAGTTACTCTGCTTTCTCTGTATTTGTTGAGATGTTCATGTTATTTTAATTCTTCATTTTGTTAAACACAGCATTGGATGATTTTTCATATGTACAATATATGTTAAATGCTTAGGGGTTGCCATATTATTACTTTGTCTGGGACAATGTGTGTGTGTGTGTGTGTGTGTGTGTGTGTGTGTATTACAAACATTAGTAATATACTCTGATTATTGTTTCATAGAAGTAAACTATAAATATCAGTAAGTATTTTTACTAAAAGAAATATGGAGAACATAGCCTAAAAACAAAGGTTCAAAGAACCAGTTAAAGTCTTAAGAGAGTCGTTATACTTCTCATCACTAGAAAATAACATCATTTGAACAAGAAGGTTTGCAAGTTCTGCACAAGTGAAAACTAGGAGACCTCACTGGAGACGGGGAAGGAGTGTATGGAGAAACAGGAGGTAAATTCAGGTGGTGTATGTAATGTCCTACAAGCTGGAGAAAGAAATATTTCAAAAATGAATAAGTGTGATCAACAGTTTAGACCCCATTGAATTTATCAACAATGGGTTTACGGATGTCCTGAGTAACAGTAGTTTCCTTCTGAAAATACGTAATGCAATAATTTTAACTTGGGACTAACTAAGACAATATAATGTATTTTATGACTCCTAAATTTGGATACATTAATTAATGATCATTCTTATTCGGTGTGACCAAATAATTTTTTAATATTTTATTTATTATTTTTGTTTTATGTGTATGAGTGTATTGCCTGCATGTGTGTGAGTACATCCTTGTCGTGCAATGCCCACAGAGGTCAGAAGAGGGCATCGGATCCCCTGCAAAGTTAAGGATGGTTGTTAGCCGTGTGGGTGCTGGGAATCAAACATGGGTCCACTGTAATAGCAGCCAGTGCTCTTAAACCCTGAGTCATCTCTCAAATCCCATGACCAAATAAATTTAATGGATTCCTCAGAGTGGTTAAAATTAAGAACATACTTCTTACCCTCAAGAAAATTAGATGGGAACAAGACGAGATAACTCAGTCTGAAAAGTATTTGCTTTGCAAGCATGAGGACCTGAATTCCATCCTCATAGCCCACAAAAAAAGTCTGGTGTGGCAACCCAGGCTTGTAATCCTAGTGCTGGGGGGAAGAAACAGGCAGATCCCTGTGACTTGCTGGGTAGCTAGCCCAGCTTATTTGAATAGTTCCATGTCAGTGAGAGAACTCTGTTTAAAAAAAAAAGTGTTGTGAGGTGTAATTTTTCCTCTGGCCTCCTCATGCATCATATGAACTCATACACATGAAGATATACACATGTATATAAATACTCATTCAAAAAGAAACTTAGACAAAAAATAATAAATGAATAAAAATATCTATAGAACAGCTCGAATGAAGTTATTCAATGGCAAAAAGGAGCATGAAAAGATGTTCGCTGTGTTGTATTGTTTAAATCCATCATTGATTTTACATTATGTGAATTTTATCTGAAACAATAGTCTATGGAACATAATGTAGTAAATCCATGATATCCGTGGGAAGCAGCCAATCACTGTGAAAAGGTAAGTGATAAAGTGGTTGCAAACTAGGGAAGAAGATGGTGCTTGATCTGTGATTTTGTTTGAAGTAAATAGCTATAGATGTAGAGCGAACACTTTCAGTGGTGTGGGAAAGTGTAGATCACATGAAAAGAGCAGTTGATCCTTGGTTGACATATACAGACCAGCAAAAGGTAGTCAGTCCAGGCATATTCACTAAAGCAGATCTGAAATGTAGATCCTTGAAATGATTTCTGCAGAGAATGTTCAAATAGGGAAGTTCTTTCTATGCTGTTCTTTTCAATTTCTTTGAATTTTAATATATTAAAACAAATAAGATAATTGGCCCTGGAAAGTTCGTAGAACAGTGAGAAACACATCATATTTTCCTCATAGCCCAGTTCCTGGATATGAACTCTTAGTGGCACAGAGCATCACTCTTCAAAATCTAAATCTTATTTTCTTTCTATAATCTTAGAACACAAGTAAGCCAAAATAATTTAGACATTTACTTCATATATATCTAAATCTAGAAGATGTAGATATCTAAGGTACCCAGAATACTGTTCAGGAAAATATAAAATTTATGAACTTCAAGGCATGGAAATTCAGCTTGTACTTAGCAAATAATTCATCAACAATCATGGATGAATAAAATGAATCTACTGGAGCAAGATTCTAACCTAAGATCCTCTTTCCTCCTTACAGCCCTTGTACAATTCCAATTCTGCATCTCATGATCTCCACTAGCATTATGTTCTTCATACCATTTTCATATGAGTAGAGATTGATTTGAACTTTGACTTTATTTAAAGAACATATACCTATCTCTGTGGCAGAAAGATCTAAGATGACACTCGTTATTGTTACCTTCTGGTTGAGAACCTCCCAAATAGTATATAGCAGGTTCTAAGTCTCAATTCTAACCACTGTATGTCAAAGGTGAGGGATATGAGTGTGCATGCATGTGATTGCATGTTGTGCTAGTACTCAACGAGATATACCGTCTCTTTGCTAAAGGAATAGCTGCCGTGAATCCCAAAATCACTGTAAGTGAAGCCACCAGGAGGTGTAAAACAGATCTTTACCCAGGCAAGACTCTGGAGAGAAATCAGCTTCATCCACAACTCAGCTACAACCTAATGAGCACCTAAGCTGAGGACCTCAAGAATCAATGCTTCAGACTCCATAGAAACTGAGAGAGACACTAAATATGCCTAAGTCTGTGGTTTTTAAATTTTACTATTGTAAAAGTAACACAACTTTCAAGAAACATACTGTGTAAAACATACAAGAAATACTTGTAGTTATTCATAAAAAAAAAAAACTTCAATTAAGTATGTCTATCTATGGACTCTTAGTTCTCACTGCAGGTGGAAAAGAAATAGCAAGAATTTTCTTTTTACAGAAATTAGGCATATCAATTTGTATGAATTTTCAATATTAGGGAACCAAATAAGAGGAGTGGTGCATTATGACATTATGACATTTGAGCAATATTGGAGAAGTCCCCATGCCCTCATGCCCCTGAGTCCAATAGTGGAAAAAACTTTGATTTCTGGCCATATGTGAATGTTCCTCAGAAGAAGAATAGTTTAAACTATTGCCAAAATATTCATATGTTGAGAATGAAATTCTATATGAGGAGTGGAAAGGAACAGGAAAACTCTGCTGGCTGACATCATCCTCTTAAACCTCTTCCCTTAACTTAGCAAAGCTTTTAAAATCTGTATAAAAGTAGCACCCTTCAAAATTCACCAGGTTTAAGGCTCCCCACATCAAGCATCTGTGAATCACAGGCTCAGTCCCCAGTAGTAGGATAAAACAAAAAAAGGAAAACAGGTTTTTAGACCTAGATATTGTACTATCCACACTACTGGCTCAACAGTAAGAATAGTTCTTTGTACCTTTCCCTTCCTTGTTTTTTTTTTTATTATTATTATGGATATACCTTATCCAGCTGGTATACTAATTGAATATAAAAAATTCAGATGCATACAGATTAGAGACGCAAGTGCCAACATCTCAGTGTTAGTAGCAAAAACAATGAGTCTGTCTGCAAGGAACAATATATTATAAAATGAAATGGAGATACTTTTTAAAGCTTAAAAACATCCAATTTTATATCTCACAGGGCTTATACTGAGTTCAATAATATATAACTATATTAATTCAACTGTGAACCTAGAAACTTGTACCCACTTGTGAAAGAGATGTACTGTTGCTCTGGAGTATGTTACTGAATTGTTAAAGCTGTAGCGAAAAGCTTCTAATCATGTAGTTATTAAAGATTTATAGTAGAAGAAACATCAATGAGAGGACAGTGGCAGGGATGGCAGAGTATGGAGGCTCTAGTGGGAGAGGAAGGCAATCTACCTGATGACTTTATATCCATGCTCAGATGACAAGGAGCTCAGAAAATAACCGAATGTGACTAGTAATAATCTGATATACAGAGATTAGAAACTCGTGTGCAAACATCTTAATGTCAATTGCATTAAAAATGAATTTTTCTGTATGAAACTGTGTATTTTAATAATGAAATGGAGATCCTTTTCAAAGTTTAAAACCTCATTTAATTTTATGTCTTATAGGTTTTATACTGAGTACAATATTGTATAACCGTAATAATTCAACTGTAAACCTAAAAATGTACAGCCAATTTTGTAAGAGGTGCAGCCTAGCTCAGAAAACTGTT
>NW_008344824.1:3190414-3234533 GCF_000622305.1 Nannospalax galili | reverse complement strand
TTCATTCCAAGGCTATTGACATTGAGACGTGTTCACATGCATTTCTAATCTCTATATACACGACTATCACTGGTCACAGACGCCCACCTTCTGAGCTCCTCGGCATCTGAGCATGAATACAAACTCGTCAGGTAGACAGCCTTCCTCGATATTTTTTAAAGAATGTTTTACATTTATTTAAGTAACATTTTTTTAACACAGGAACTCACTATGTAGTCCTGCTGGCCTGGAACTTGCTGTATGGTTGTATAGACCAGGATTGGCCTTGAATTTACAGGTATCCACCTGCCTCTCTCTCCTGAGAGCTGGAATTAAAGGCATGAGTCACTCTCTTAAGTGAAGGGAATGATTTTTAAAGCACATTCAGGATAAGTTAAATAGCTATGTTATAGATAAGTAGTACTAAAAATATCAGAACCCTTGCCTTCTTTCTATTTATTATTGTTTTGATACTGATAACAATTTAACATTTCAAGGACTAGTAATGAAAAGTTGGAAGATGTGGCTGAAGAAATGACTCAGTGCTTAAGAGCATTTGTTGCTCTTGCAGAGGACCCAAGTTTGGTTCCTAACACCAACATGGTAGTTTACAACCGATTTTAACTCCAGTGCCAGGGGGATCCAACACCCTCTTCTACACTCTGAAGGTATCATAAAACACAGGGGCACTAACACACGTAGGGAAAACACTCACCTACATAAAATAAAAATAAATAAATAAATTTTTAATTAAAAAGAAATTTAAAAGATGTTAGAAAAAATTTCAAATACCAGTATGTATTCACCACAAGGTAAAGGCAAAAACTTCTATTTTCATTTACTTTTTTAAAGTCATGACAGATTATAATATCACAATGTACTACAGAGTATTGAGCCCCAAAGTACAAATGAGTATCATAGCCCTTTACCTCTCCAGATTCTTCGTCCCTTGGTCCCTTTCCTCAGGACCATCACTGAAAGCTTCCTTGCCTTCCGGTTTCTGATTGGATTCAGCAAATGTGAGTTGGCAGTGGGAGGTTGAAGAGTGAATGAAGTGAAGTCCATGTATTTATTTTGTTTGCTCCCTCCTAGTTGGATACTTGCAAGTTCATTCTATACCTCTAACAAAGCAACAGCTGTTAGAAGTTGCTTATCTACTACAACTGAAGCCACATTTTCTAAATTCTGATAATTATTTTATTTGCTTCTATATTCCCACAGACGATAATGGTTCTTCATGAATATAACTCCTCTATTCCACAGTTTCTTCTAAGCCAATCTACACCTTGGCACACATTTATTTTATTAAGTTCTCTTCATATACTCCTTAAAAGTCATGCATTTTTTCTGCCATGATCCATCTACTACAATGAAACTCGACAGCCATTACTATGTTCATATTTTAAGCATCAATTTGGTTCAGTTAAGCAATTTCATCTTTCATGCAAAATAAATGTGATATTCTGAATCTTCTTAGTTTTGCAATTTTATTTGTAGTCAATTAACAGTTGTTTTTAAATTTTATCTGTACCTGAGGTCTACTCACAAGTTTGTGCCTAATTTTATGTTTGTGTGTTTTAAAATTAATAAATAATAATGATGAATTATTTCATTCAACATTAAGGAGGTCTTTAAATTTTTCATCTTCAAAAGGAGGTAATGTATCAGTCAAGTTTGAGAATCACCAGTCTAGTAGATTCCTTCCAATATAGCTTCCAAAAGATCTCTTAAAACATCATAAAAGTTGTCAGTGTGTGAAATGGACAATTGATGGTTAATGTATACCAAGTACCAAGAACTTCATAAAGTCTGTTATGACTCCAGAAGTCATGGTCAAGAAGAACAAAGGGATGTGAGAAGGCTTCTATGAACCACCATGGCTTTTTCATAAGTGCTAGTCTGCAAACTACAGATTTGATATTTGCACTTTTAAATTTTCAAGTAGGTTAGTAAAATAAATTGGTGTCTAGACAAAACCCATCTACTTCAGCCATATTGACAACAAGAAGAAAGTGGAGAAAGACAGCTGTAATTTTTCCTTTCCTTTTTTTTGAAACAGGGTCTCCCTGTAGTGATAGCTGGCCTGAAACTGTAGCACAGGCTGGCCTAGATCTCACAGAGATTCATATGCCTCTGCCTCCTGAGTGCTGGAATTAAAGAGTAAACCACCATGCCTGGTAAGATAGCTGTAATATATATATAAATATATATTTATATATATGCATATACATCTATATATCTACATATAGAAATGGAAAAGAAAGAAGATACTAGAATATCTGTGGAGCAGAAATTCATTAGTGGGAGCTGTGGCCCTCAGGCCCTGAATATCAGTTTAGGGTCAGACCAATTACAAGCAGTTCAATTTTGGGGCTTACATAACTCCACATGAAAAACAGAATCAGTTTCACAACTTGTAGCCAAGGTCAGTAAAACTGGCACTGACTGATGCTGATGCTCAGAACTCTAACTTCTAGATTTACTGTGTGCTTATTTACTTTCATTTGTATGCAATAATTTCAGAATATATTAAAGCCTATATGGGCATCTTTTTCTCTCAATTGTTTAAAGATATTGTTCCATTTTTTTTCCTGGTTTCTATTGATTTAAATATAAAATATTTTAAAATTTATTTCAATGCATTTTCAGCTAAAATATTGTCTATAGTTGGGTCTTTTTGGTTTATTATTAATTAATTAATTTATTATTTTTGAGACAGTGTCTCCCTGTAGGACCAGCTGGCCTGAAACTTGCCATATAGACCAGGGTAGACTCAGTCTCGCAGCAATTTGCCTGCCTCTGCCTCCTGAGTGCTGGGATTAAAGGTGTGCGCCACCACACCCAGAATTCCCATAGTAGTTTTTAAAGTGGCCTCTTTATTTTCAATATTTGTCAGTTCAATCGTCTTCTTAGAGTGGGCTCATCCCTATTAGCATGCTACCATAATGTGTTTTTCACATCTTTTTTGAATTCTGAAAAGCTTTTAGCAAATATCTTTCCAAATAATGCTTCTCTTTTAATCCCTCTAGTTCATTAACACTGGAGCTTTTATTAGATTAATGTACAAATTTCTCAAAATGTCTTACATTCTCAGTATTGCTCTTCTTATTTTAAAAACTCCTTCTTTCTGGCATATTTGGTGGATTATTGACCCCTTTACCTACTATCAACAAATTCTGTCTTCAACATATCTAATTTACTTTCATCTATATATTGCAGTTATTATTTCAGTAGCTTTCAATGGTCATATTTATATAAATTTTTATTTCCTTCATCTTAATACTTAATTTCCGGGTAGAAAATGGTAATTAATTTAATTTTATAAACATGTAAAAGAACTTATTTTAAAGTTTGTCAATACTTTTATACAATTAATCTCACATAAAGTCAATGTTTTTGATCAATGCCCTTCCTCTGACATACTGAAACTGATAGATTCACATTTATTTTTAATTGAAAGTTGTTTGGTGCCTTTCCTGCTCTGGATATATCTACTTTTCTAGAAAACTTGAGGACTCACCCACTCACATCCTTCTCAACACATATTCATGCACTTCTTAATTTAAAAAAATAGCTCATGCTGTACATTGAAGTTGGCCATGAATGGCATGTATATGGAGGTCAAGGGAGTCTTGTGGGACTTGTTTTTCTCCTTCTATCATGTCAGTCTCAGGGACTGAACTCAGGTCATCAGGTTTGGCAGCAAGTGCTTTTATTCACTGGGCCCTCTCACCAGCCCTATTCACGTACTTTTTCATATTATTTGTATTTGGGGATTATGAGACTGATACATACGTGTGTGCATGCGTGCGTGCATGCGTGTGTGTGTGTGTTTATATTTATATGTCTTAGATTCTCAAATCACAATCGATGACAGGTGCAAAGAAGCATGTGACATGAATTAGATTGTGATGTGAACATAGAATAAAACTTGGTTGAGTAAATTCGCTAACATGTTAGGTTCATTTGGCAATATAGCTTTACATATCCTAACATACCATAGTGCCCCATTTCCAGATATATTCTCCAACGTCTAATGATGGTTCAAAGATTGTTACCCTCAAGATGTTTTGTGATATTGAAGAATATTGAAGCTGGCAGACAGGTTTTTCAGTTATTATAAGACTATTTCCTTCTAATTGTATAGGCCTGAGTCCTTTAGTTCCATTTTGATCCTTAGCTAAAATCAAGCAATATCAAAATTTGGGTGTTTAGGTCTTTTTCCCTGACTATTGTAGTATTGGTAATTAAAGAGTAAAATCTTTAGTATAGTTTTTGTGCAACTTCTGTTTGATAGAGGGATAGAATGATTGCAGTGAATTTATCTATAGTTCATTATTATAAGCAGCAAACAAGTCTGTTATTTAGTGATAATGATAACATAGTTTTATTACAAAGCTTTCACATTAAAACTGTTATGCGATCATTCTTTTCCTAAGAAGTTCATTGATTGGGATAAGATTTGTCACATCCAATGCCATTTGTTGCATAATTAGATGTTATGAGTATTTTCACTTTATCCTCTTATTTTAATCCCAAATTATAATAAACTGTAATGGTCAGTTTCTGATATTTCTGTGGTCTGTGTCACAATAAAAATGCAAAAAGCAATAAATTATTGAGCACATCAAAGGAACAGAGAATTCACACACTGACAATGTAAAACACATGGGAGACATGGTTTCAAAGACAACCGTGGAGTACGGAAGTTTGGAATTTCTGAATTGATTTCCTGAAGTAGAAAAAAAGCTAGTATCTACAGATTTTAATTCATCTTTGAAGTGACATTTCTTTTTTTAGCATATTGCAACTGGAATTTCAAGGACCTGTGTAATTAATCATGGTTTTCAGAGCCATAGATGTGGCTTCTTCCAGCTTATAATTTAAATTCAGTACCTCCTGAGTGTTGAATTGCTGAGATTCATAATTCCCAATCTTGTAAGCGGAAAGCAACTATCAGATTCATTTTACTATGTGTCAGTTAAAATCACTTTGATGAAATTAGGCTCATTCTGTCCTTTTGCCTACTGTTCTAGTTTGCTTCTCTCTTGTGAGAAAACATTGACCAACACTAACTTAGGGAGAAAAGGGTTTATTTCATCTAACACTTCCAGGTAACAGCCATCACTGAGGGAAACCAGGGAAGGAACACAGGGCAGGAACTAAAGGCAGGAATCTTGAGAAAGGAACTGAAGCAGAGATTATGGAGAAACACTGCTTATTGCTTCTTAGCTGCTTACACAGGCCAGATCCATCTACCCAGGAATGGCACTGCCTACAATAGGCTAGGCCCTCCTACATTAATTAGCCATCAAGAAAATGCCCCAATAGACAAGCCCGTGTGCCTCTCTGATGGAAGAAATAACTCAACAGAAGTTCCTTCTTCCAGGGTGACTAAAACTAGGAGAGAAGCCATGTCCACACACGAGTTCAGCAAAGCTGTAGGATGCTAAAACAAATCTGCAGGAAGAGAAAGAAGTCTAAGAAGACAGAGGTTTAAAGTAAACGTAAATATTCCAAACACCACCAGCACAGGTTGGGCTAGCTTTTTAGGAAACCTGTTGCTTATACTCTTCAACTTCCTGTTATGGTACAAAATGATCACAGGCAGACAAAGAAAAGAAATACTATATGCAGAAAAAGCTTTGTGTGTGTATGTAGCTTAATAGTAAGCAATTTGTAAATAAATACTAAATCACAGGATTTAAAATATAGAATTGATAAACCTATATCATTTTAAGAAAGGTCAAATGGTTGTTCATCTGGTCTGCTTGGCACTTACATTTAATTATGGTGTTTTGCTATTGTTCCTTGGGAGGCAGGTAAGATGTACAGATCAAAATTATGGTCAATAGACCCTTTAGCTCTTATCTTCCAGGAGTCAATTTACAATACTGTCTACTATAGATTTGTCTAGTATGTAATTTTTTATAATTTACTGAGTCTGCTATATCGAGTTATATGTTATTTTAAAGATAACCTGGTTAAACTAAGCACAGCTCTAAATAAAGAATCATCATTCATGGCTTTCATTTTAGAACGGAAGAAACAATAGAAAGGCTGGGTGATAATATACAATCTCACCTCTGAGACATGATTTTCTGTCTGTGCATGATCAAAAGCAAAATAAGATTTCTGATATTAATATAGGCCATTTTTCTAACTCAGCCTTAAGCTATTTCAACCTCAAGCTTCCTATTTTCAAAGACACTGAGTCTTAAGGGAAATGTTGTATTTTAAGTTACTATGTCAAATTGATCAATTTAAACATATGTCTACCTAAGATGCACATCTGAAGCAAAATCCATAAGGAAAAAATAGACAGTGTTTGTTGGAATTCAAACAAACGAACCCGTTATAATAACACTTTGGACTAAAATAAAAAGACTTGAGTGAAACTTTTTTAGCTTGTAGAAGTTGCTAAACAGGAATAACAAAAGGAAACTCTCCCTCTCTGGTTCCCTTCCTCGCCTCCTCTTCCTCTCCTTCCTAAATCAGCTTTTACTCTAAAACTAGTATTTTCACTTTTATCTGTGGAGAACTAGTAGTTTTACCATATTTATTTATTTTAAATTTCAAAATGGTGACATTATATGTTGTTAAGCATGATAACTGAACATTTATTGAATTAAATGAGGACTTGCATGTGCTGACCTTTGAAATGCCTGTAAGTGAAGAAGGAAGGACTCATTAACTGTCTTAAAAAGGAAGCAGAATTTCTGCTGATTGTCACGTGCATGATGGCATTGGATCCCGGAACGTGTAAGTTTTCTTAAAAGTCTCATCTCCCCATCTGCTCTATCACTCTTGCTTCTCTTAACCCTAACTGCTCTCCTCTACCTATAACAGTGACAATTCTTTAAAAAGTTTTACTTTTTGAGAATTTCATATGTGTGCACTATATTTACATTACTTCCACCCTCTCCCCACTGCAATTGCCCCCATGGCCCCCGCAATCTCAACTTCATCGCCCCTTCCTTGATTAATATGGCCATATACAATATTAATATACAACAATGTATATAATCTGCACATAATGAACAGAGTCCATTTGGTGGTAATCATATTCATATTTTTAGTGCTGACCAGCTTATCATTGGATAACCCATCAGGAAACTCATCCATGGAAAAAAGTGATTCTTTCTCTCTCAGAAGCAATGAGTCCCCATGGCTCTTCATCTAGAGGTGGGACAGTGTGGGATTTCCCCCAACCACATTGGCATGTCAACTATTGTGTCATTATGAAAGCCTTGTTTAGACAACTATATTGTTGAGATTACATGGTTTCAGCATCTCTGTCTTGTTCAGAAGACCTTATCCAGCAGCAGGCTTCCTGGTCTTCTGGCTTTTACCATCCTTCTGCCCCTCTTCTCCTATGTTCCCTGAGCCTTAGGTGTATAGGTTGCCTTGTAGACCTTTCAATTGCATCAAGGCACCCTAGAGTCACTTATTCTCTGCTTCATGACCAGTTGTATAACTTTGTAATAGTTTCCATCTGTTGCAAAAAGAAAATTTTTGATAAGTAGTGAGAGCTACATTACCTATGAATACAAGGAGAAGTATTTAGAATATAATAAGAGGTTGCATTGGTAGGAACGTGGCAGTAGTAAGGTTTCCATGAGGGTCTATGACCTCTCCAGTCATGGGTATTTGGCTATGTCTCCAGTCTGAAACATGGATTCCCAGTGAACAGGCCTTAAGTCCAATTAAGCAGTTGTTAGTCATAGCCAAGACAAATGTGCCTATTGTACCTGTGGAGATACTTTGCTATTAAGAGGGAAATAGGGCACGGACTTTGGCTGGTGAGAGGGCAGGGAGGACAATACAGTGAGACAGGGAGGAAAGAGAGGTAAATAGTACTAAAGATGTCTCAAAAAACATGTAGAAATAAATTATTTTATAAGCTTATTTAAAAATACATATTATATGGGGGCTGAGAGATGGCTCAGCAGTTAAGAGAATGGCATATTCTTGCAGAGGACTTAGGTTTGAACACCAGCACCCACATGGCAGTTGACAACAGCTGTACTTCCAGTTCCAGGGGACCTGACACCCTCTTCTGACTTTCATGGGCATTGCACAACACGGGAGCACTTACCTAGATGCAGACAATACACTCATTCACATAAAAATATATTATATATGCATATATTCATGTGTATAACTAAAGGCTATCTAACAAAAGTTCCAGTGCTATTCAAGAGTAAGATCTTTTTGAAGTTGTCCATCAGGGTAGTCTAAGCGACTCCAAAATAATATAGGTTATTGTCATTACCCTTGATTACCTTCCATAACTTGAATGTAAGACCCTGTTGCTTCAGATACCACATATTTCAGATGCAGAACTTGGAGAAAAATCAAGCTAAAATTCTTCACAAACCCCCCCCTCCCCCACCGAACTAGCTCTCTTAGTATCAGAAGGTTGTCAAGGGAGAAAAACAAATCTATAGTCCTACCCAGATGTAAAGCCTATGAACCATAGAAATAACCTGCTCAGCAAAACAGCAACTGTTTTTTAAGTCATGGAAAAGGGAATGTATGCAAGGCAGGTAGATGTATCAGAAGAGGAACATTTTTTTTTTCTGATAGGATTTAATTGTAGTATTCTTGAAAATAAAATGTGAATGTGATTGGGTTAGGATGCTTTTGAGATACTGTCTAAAAGATTTTCAATTATTGTGGTCTTTAAAAAAAATACTCAGTAATACAGACAACATAAAGTACTCCTGGCATAGTTTATTCTCCCAATTCTACATATTAGTCTCACTTCACCTAGCATTAACTATGTTTCACTATTTTAAATTGTAAGTAAGTGCTAAAAGTGACACTCTAAATACCTACACCTTCCAAATTCAAAGCAGAATCAGTACTTAGAGCCAGTGTCTTCTTCTTAGGAGTTGAGACAGAAATAGTTTATTTTCAATATGTACTTTTAAAAATTGAGGTGGATGATTCTCTGAGGACAGCACTCAAGTTTGTCCTCTGGCCTCCACACGCACGCACGCACGCACGCACGCACACACACACACACACACACACACTCATTCTTATCAATTTAAGATTAAAGACTGGATATGGGAAATGAGGCAGGAGCACAGTGGTTATAAATCAAGGTGGTAGTTGTCTCTTAGAGGAGAAGGATGGTATACTTTTTGACAAACTCGAGGAAGATCCTAGGACAATAATTCACAGTGATTAGCTGAGTAGTCTAAGCCCTTAATTGGCAACTGTTGATAATTTGGTAAAAGCTTCCATGCTACTGAGCTAATGCTAAGCATGAACAAAGAGCAAGATGGAGATGATATATAAGAAAGAACCGTGAGAAAAAAAATCTGCATTCTTCTGTTAAATATAGACCACAACCCACAATTTCCTACGTAGACCCTGAGTAGAACATCTGAGTTTGAGCGGTCCTTCTAATATGACAAGAGTAGTCTGCCCATTACCTATGGGGACAGAACAAGAGAGGTGTAATGTGAATGGCTTGTGAGAGGGGTTGAGGTTAGAGCAAAGACGTAAAGACAAAATCCAATCTCCAATTCTAGGAGATTATAGAGGGCACACTTGTGGGGCCTCCAAGAAACCAGCTAGTCTTAGATGGAGCACAGCCTGTTTACCACCAGAGGTATAAGAAAGATGGAAGAAATGAGCCATAAATCTATCTGAGGCTAGAGGGAAAAGCTAGGCTTCCAAATGAATGTGAGAATACTTTTACAAAGCACATAGTGCTGAGTTTAATCAACTGGAGACTGTTCTGATAACTTAAATGACTAGAAAGTCGTGGAATTGGAGGTGGTATCCCAGAAAAAAATTAGAGAGCCTGGCTTGCAATCAGAAAAATAAATCCTAGTTCAGGTTGCTCCTCAACAAGTCAAAGCCGAGAGAGAGAGAGAGAGAGAGAGAGAGAGAGAGAGAGAGAGAGTCAGAGAGTCTGAATGCCTGTACACACAAGTGTAGGCCAGATGCTGGGTGCTCTCCTCTATCACTTTCTGCCTATTCCTTTGAGACATGGTCTCTCCTAAACCTAGAGAAACCTAGAGATCGCTATTTCTTGTTTTGCCTAGAAGTCAGAAGGCCCCAGGGATCCTCCTGGTGCTGCTTGCCTCTGAGCTGGGTTACAGGCATGCACAAAATGCCCAGTTTGTTTCATGGTCACTGAGAACCAAACTCTAGCACTTAGTATTGCACTGTAAGTGCTCTTTGCCAGTGAGCCATCTCTCCAGCCCCTGTTTTACCTTTTGACTATATTTAAATGAATGCTAAAATGAAATAAATCCCTAAAAAAGCACACCACACTAACATATTGATACCATCTTCATGAAGTTCTCATGAATTTGAGCATATATGTATAGATACATATTTTACATAGCTATGCCCATACTGTGAACTCTATATTTTTTTTGTTTTCTCTATCTTTTTAACATATTATAATCATTTACTGTAAGGGCACATTATACTCTTGACTTCTTATTTTATAATTTAAGATCATTATTCTCTTTAGAAATATTTGTCTCCAAATATAAACTAGATACTCATTAATCTTTTCCTTGTATCATTTGTGGCTTAGGATTGCTGTTTATAAACAATTCTCGAGGCTTATAAATATATTTATTCTTTGAAAAGTTTGTACATGTATATAAGGTATTTTAATATATTCACCACTCATTACTCTCTGTTTTTTGAGACAGGCTCCCCTGTAACCCCAGTTGGCCTGGAACTTGCTATGTAGACCTAGCTGAACTTGATCACACAGACATCTGCCTGCCTCTGATTCCTGAGTGCTGGGATTAAAGGTGTGCTAGTATATTTGGTCTATTACCCTCTTTTGTCCCTTTTCCACTTCCTATTAATCCCTTCATCTCAGTAAGTCTCTCTCCTACCTTCATGTTTTTGAATGACCTACTGAGTTTAGGCAGTTAATTAGAATTGCGTATGTGAACACTTGTTGGGAGTTGTTTATTGGAGTATAGCAACTCACCGGTGACTATACCACTGAAGAAATTTAGTCTCCCTCCTCCAGCAGCTGTTAGCTGCCAATAGCTCCTTAGCTGCAGGTGGGACGTCTCAAGGATTTTGCTGTCATAAAATCATGGAATGTGTTTCTAAAACTTTTATAATTGCAAATATGTATAGATGACACCTTCTGCACAAATTCATCAGCATTGCATAGTATCATTTTTAAAGTCTTGATTACTTTAAGAGATATAAAAGGAGTCCTTACTGTTTAAATCTACATGTTTTGGATTTTTCACAAGGGGCAGCCAGCAAGTTTCTTCTTCCTGTTCTTTTCTCTATCTGAGATCTTTATGTCATTGTATACACTTAGATGAACTTTTTACAAGTTGTGAATATTAAATCTATTCTACCTTAAAGCTAGCTCTACTTTTCTAGCTCTATCTCTATCTTAAAATATCGATGTTTAAGAGCATGGGGACAAATGTCTTACTGTCTGGATGAGCCTCTTACATTTAATTATTTTTCTCTTCTAAATTATTTAAGAGCTCATGTCATTTGGGAGAAGTTCATCATTTAGTACACGATTCTCACTCAAGCAATTACATTCTGTTAATTGAGCCTATTCTTGTGACATTCCTTGGGATTCTTTGGGACTGAGAGACTTCCTTGGGTCAGTCAGGGACAATGTGTTCCATTTGTGGGCAAAGAAATCCTTCAGCATTCTTCATCCCTAGGAATTATTGAAAAAGATCTATCTACATCTATTTTATGCCACCTTCACAGCCATTCTAGAGCAGAAAGTTTGGGACTGTTATGAAATTGAGAGAAGACCTTGACTTATAATGGTACATCCAGGGGAAATAATAGGTTGGAGACAGGTTATAGCAAATAAATGAGACAATGTTTATTCAGGCCCCTCTAGTCCATATATGATTATAACCCAGGCTGACTTCACAAGAGAACGATTTTCCAACTTGTGCTCATATTATCAGAGGATATTATGCAAGCTGCCAATGGAGAAAATGATTCAATGGTAATTGTAAAGCCTTATAAACACAACAGTGACTGGCCCAGCAAACTATCTCTATTGGTGCATAGTGGCACTTTTATTTGAGGGGAATCAACAGCTATCTAATTGTACTGAGGGGTTGTTCAATGGGAGAGAACTCGTGTGATATTTTAAATGTCACCAAATACACACATGACTGGAGAAGTCATAAACGCTAGAGAAAAACCTGCTATTGTTACTTTCATAGACCAATATAATTTCTTTTTATTGAGATTTTTTAATTTCATACGTTTCCCATTCAAATCCAGATCCCCTCCCCCATCCATGCCTCTCACTATGCCCCCACTGAACCCTACACACTGTGCCATACATGCTGAGTCCTATTCACTCAGGTGTTTGTACCCAAATGTCCTTCAGTGTAAATGTGTCCACTAGAGTCTAGTCAGCCCATCCAGTGGTCATATGTAAGTCATATTCTCCCTGACCCAGCAGCAATCAGTCTCAAATAGTTCTTTATCTAGAGCTGGCTGGCCACCTATTTCTCACCTCCTCCTTGGGCCCTTGTTTAGTTGAGCTGACATGGGACCCATGCATGATGCCATCGCTGCCTCGGGCTCACATGAGCAAGCCTCTAGTGGCCTGGAAGCCTCCACCTCCCTGTGCTCATGAACCAGCCCTGGCTCTTATAATCTTTCCACCTCCTCTTCCACAATGGTCCCTGAGCCATGGGTTGGTGAGAATCCATATAGAAATCCCATCCTACACTTTACAGACTCTTATTCTCCAAAACTTGGTCAGTTGAAGCCTTCTGTGTGCATTGCACTCTGATGTACAAGGGAGCCTTGCTGGTGAGAGTTGAGGGGTACATTAGCCCTTTCTCTACCCCTTATTCTGCTACGTTCCATGAGCCTTAGTTGTAGAGATTCGACTGCAGTTGTGTCACCTAGTACTGGGCATCTCCCAGGTGTATGCTCTCTGTGCCTGACCAGATGTGCAGCTCTGCAGTAGCCTCCATCTGTTGCAAAAAGAAGCTTCTTTGATGAGTGCTGTACTGTACGGCATGCTTGTCACTCTAAGGGAGGTCTCTTCTATGTGTCACTGTGTTCCCTGTCAAGCAGCTCCTAGGTATATATAGGCATTAATGTTCAGAGACTCTACGTGCATTTCTCATAGAGTTTCTAGGGCATCACTTTTTCTTACTGTATTCTAAATATGTATCCTTATATTTACAGACAAGTGTACCTCTTACCATTCATCATAAAAGCTTTTTTTGCTTCCGATGTAGAATAATACAGAGTTCTACAACTGGTCAAACACAGAGAATAAGTATTTGTGAGAAGCCCAGACCTAAGTGATACACCTATAACACAAGGTTTACACCCGAGGCTCAGGGAACATAGCAGAGATGGAACAGAAAGAATATTAATGCTTTTCTCAACTCTAACCAGTGAAGCTTCCTCTTGCAACAGATAGTAATTAATCAGAAAGCTACGACTGTCCAAAATGCAGAGAATAGGAGACTGCAGAGTGAATGTCTCTAAGTAGGACACCTATATTAAATCTCTGCTACCCTTGGGTGGCAGTGCTAAGGAACCATTGTGGAAAAGAAGGCAGAAAGACTGTAAAAGCCAGGAGGGGTGGAAGACCAACAGGAAATAGGCTTCTGGGAAGTTGCTCATATGAACTTACAGTAATAGTGACAACAATGATAAGACTTGCGCAAGCTCAAACCAGACAAAAACCTAGCATAGAAATGGGGAGATGGATCAAAGTCCCAACCTTAGCTAAGAAACTTTAGGCAACTGATGACTACTGGGGGAGGGAGAGTCGATTTTCTTTTTTAAATATTTTATTTATTATTTTTGTCTTATGTGTATGAGTGTATGTGAGTACACCCATGTCGTGCAATGCTGCAGAGGTCAGAAGAGGGCATCGGATTCCTCCGGAACTGGAGTTAAGGACAGTTTGTAGCCATCATGTGTGTGCTGGGAATCAAACCTGGGTCCTCTGCAAGAGCAGTCAGTGCTCTTAATTGCTGAGCCATCTCTCAAGCCCTGAGTTGGTTTTCTTTAAGGAATTGATACTGGATAGGTTGACCGTGCCCTAATGGATGAAATCACACAGAGTGACATTTGGGGACATAAATTTGGCTGGTTAGGCCTTAACATACATAACAGAATACCTGAAATCCTGTGTATTGGGGGGTGCATATAGGGAAGGAGGATCTAAATATGATCAAGATATATGAAATTTACAAAAGTTCAATGAAAATATTTTTTAAACTAAATTAAAAAGAAAAAGTGATCTTCCAGCAACACAAGGAAAGGGAGAAAATTAGATCTGCGTACTTCTGCGAAACCTTAGCATGAGAGCATGAGTACCCCTAAGAGCCCTTCTTATAAAAATCAAGGTAGTTACTCTGAAAGCTGTAGCTGTACTCTTAGCCTGGCTCACAAATGGAAACAACATTACTGTAATGACAGGTTAACAAACATTTCCCTTCACTTTCTATCCAAGAAGGATAAGCCTGTAGGAAGAGAAGGAAAAGTTTTAGAGAAACAGAATAGTAAGTCCATGGCAAAGTATGTAGTTTGTAGGTGAAGACAATTTTTTGTGAATACTATAAAGACTTCTGGATTCACATACAACATTCATGAACACCCACAACAGCCTCCATTGTTTCTTTCATGAGCATCTTATTCCAGTCTCTCTTGTTGATTCTTAAGCTAACAAAGAATCTAAAAGTTTACATTGAACCTTTGTGCCAAACATCTATGTTCTATTTATGAAAGCTTTAGTCAAGATGAAAAAGTGATGAATCCGGGAAAAAGTCCAGAAACTTATTAAAGATTGAAGCATTTCCAACTCTTAGCCACTATTAAATTGCTTATATTCCTATGAACAGAGAATTGTGACATTGTATAATTCTCATAGATCATCTGTTAAAGCAATCACTGTTCTACTAGCATGGTGTCAATATTGAAGATCTCTGTGCTTCTCTTTTATGTCATTCTTGATAAGTAAGTAAATTTAAATTTTAGATAAGAAAGCCAACTGTCCACATGAGTGACTTAATAACTAAGATTAAGATTCAACTGCTGACTGGGTATGGAAGCCCATACCTATAATCACAGCATTTGAAGGTAAAAGTAGAAGGATTGCAAATGAAAGGATAACCTAGATTAAGAAGAAAAAGAAAACATTCTATTACTTAAAATCATCTGTTTTAGGGATTTGTGGTTCTTGAAAGCAGAAACTGACTTTTTGTCAATTATCTTATTAAAATGCAAAATAGTCTTCAAATGGGACAGCACAGAAAGCCAGTGTCAACCATGTACATTTTGGTAATAGCTTTTTATTTTACAATACTTCTTAAGAGCTATTTATAAAATGAAATGGTTTCGAAAAGAGAAATGCATAGAAACTGGTCCAGTAAAGAGAAACTTCTAAGTTCAGGGCAGTATGAAGACAGTAATGTTTTCTCCTCTAAGTTGTACATGTAGGAATGCAATGTAGCAAAAAATATCCCACTATTTGTTAAACTTTTATGAAAACTGTGGGATCAGATTTAATTTCATCATGATAAAACTGCTGCCCTCTAGAACCATTCTGAATTTTGAATTTATTTCTCAGAAGAATGAAATCAAAGGAGCCCTGCTCAGATTTTATGTCCTAGTAATTAAATTATTTCTCTCTCTTCAGCCCAGAGTACACATAGCTATTTGCATGTACAATATCCCCCCTTCACTTTTGCTTTGTCAATAGGACCTTGGCTTTTTGGAGAGGCAGCAATCTGTCCAGCTAAAAATACTTGTTTTCCCAGACTCCCTTGCATCCTAATCAGGTGGCACAGTCCTGCTCTATGAAATGCAAGCAGACATCTGCTGGGATTGATGGGAAAGCTGTTGCTTTCCTGATATAGTCGCCATCCATTCCTGCCTCTCTCTTCACTCCTTCATCTTTCCTTTCTGTCGGTTGAAGTATTAGCATAAGACATGGCGGGCAAGCATCTTTCTTGGAATCATAAGATGCCAAGATTGAGGGCAAAAGCCTACTAACTATGTGTGACAGAACAGAAAGATGGAAAGAATTTAGGTTTCTGTGACATGACTGAACTCCCATACCTACCCTCTACTACCTAATCCATGCAGAAGACAAAGCCATGTCTATGGCAGCTTTGTCTTATTTGCAGATAAACACATTTCTAACAGGTCCCCTTTCTGATCCAATACAAACATCAGATCAGAAAACATTTTACAGTGTCTTTTATTAAAACTTGCTTTGAGATTTATCTTATACATTTCTGAGCACCCACATATAAAAACATCATAAAATGCATCACTTGTATAGAGCTGTGCTCTCACTAGTATGTCATAAAACATGGATCTTTTTCCCATTCAGAACATGTTTATCAGTCTACATTCTAGCCTCCAAACACACAATCTATCCATTATTAGAGATTATATCTTATTTATGTAAAATAAAATTGTTTCCTAAAAACTAAACACATACATGTATTCATTGATTGTAGTCCTGTTGTATAAATAGTTCATTTCAATTGGTTAGCCTGGTATTACCTAAAATTCAAAGCATGTCTTCTATATAAATATTAGAATATGGTCTCTTCTCAATGAAATATCCTAAACAACAAGGTCCAGAGAGCTCCTAGTGGATGAATGCAATCCAATTGTAGGTGATCCAATCAATGACCTTGGCAAACAATATGTCACTGCTCACCTAACTCCTCCCTCCTCTACTCAACCTCAGCACCAGGACTTCTGCATCTCTTTCATTTGGCTGTTTCTGACTTGCTTTCTTTATAAGTCAGCAATAATATTTTTTTTAAAGTAATGTTTCTAAAGTAGAAAATATCAGGCTGGTAGATATATCCTCAGAAGTACAGTGTTTACACAGCATTCATAAGGCCCTGAATTCAATCACTAGTGCTGCAGAAAGTAAAAACAACAAAAAAGTGAAACTGTTACTATAGTCCCGATGAAATAGAAAATCAGGGCTACATGAATAGGTAATGCAATATTCAATTAAAAATACCTTTATAAGCAAAACTTTGGGATATCTAGGCCATTATTGAATTTCCTTTGTATTGATTTAATTCTTCTATTCGCCTAAATAAACTGGTGAGGGTTCATAAGAGACGGATTCTTCTGGTGCACCACATAAAGCATGTGTGTGTGCTTGTGTGAGTGTGTGGAGAACATTCTGAGAAGTAACAAGCTTACAGAAGATTTAACCATCTTATCTCCCTGCTTTCACGGCAGCTTGAATTATCCTCCAAACAGCCACAAACTTCCTGAGACCAGCACTGAGATTCTTCATAGGTGATTAGAGTGATTTTTAGAGACTAGCATATTTTGTGAATTTAGGCAAGGACCTGTTTTTATTTGATTTTCCTCCTGTGGACACAGGATTCTTACACTGGTCCCGAATATTCCCCTGACTCTGTAATAGATGGGCCTCTTATGGGGAGAGTTGATTTGGGAGGAAGCACAATGTGTAATAACCCTATGTAAATTATGGGGAACTAGAGTGGAATCCAGGCACACAGTAAGTCACCCATGAGTAAAACTCAAGATTCACAAGGCTGGATGCACTATATTTTCTACCAACTCAGCTCCTTGCTATGATTTAGATCTAATAGGACACACATGCTGTTTGTTTGTCTTTGTATTGGCAATATGCTTATAATAAATTGTATAGCTTCCATGAACATACTAAGGAGTTAGTGAATTAATTTTCCTGTTTGGTGACACTAGCTTGTCCCTTTTAAATACAAAATGTCAGTGGTGTCAGAATTGTGCTTCAGTGTAAAATATGAATGCGTGCATTTGGATACAGACCCATGGGTTCTTTATGTTAGATTATTATACATGTATGTGCACATACTACGTATTCACACACAACATTCATGTACACATACATATTTATATTAGTTTATCTCAGAATAGCCTATATACTGTACAATGATATTTACTATCTATGCTTTTATTTTCCTCAAAAGAAGAATCCTAAAGTATGTTGAGTTAGAGAAAAATAAATGTTCAATTTCTAAAATATGTGATCTAGGAAACTAATTTTCTTTGAGGTAATGGTTATCCAAGCGTGAAAACACAAAAGCAAAAGTAAATCCCAAGAGAAGAGAAATATCCAGATTTATTTTTGGGTCTAATATTCTCTTAAATAAAATACAACTGAAAATGAAAATGAATTTATTATCTTTTCTTATTGTAGTTGATACATTTAACATCTTCATCTAGGCCTAAGACTTTATTCATATAAAATGAAGCAAAATTTATGGCTGAAAAATTACTTGTGGCCTAGAAGTTTAAAAGTAAAAAACACACCCTGGATAACTTGACCAGGAAAGCCACACTTGATCACTCTATTTGTCCTACATTTTTAGGTAGCTTGAAGCCAAAAGTATTATATAGATTGTAGATCATAATGTTCTAATTTCAAACCAACTATACAATGTATTTTTATTTTGTTGGTGATGAAATTAAATCATAATATTACATCCTTTAAAGGGTTTTGTAGAAATCTAAAAGCAGGGGATATCTTGGGCACATGTGTGCTATCATTCCCCATTCCCACCTTCACATACAGACATACAGATGCAATTATTAAGGAACTGTCTTAAAAGTATAGGTATATGAAGATGAAGGAAGAATCTAAGAATAATTTTCAAAAAAAAATTTAAAAGAGATAAAGAAAACATTTAAATAAGATTCACTTATCAATTCCATTAAATTTACAGTAGATAGACATAGTCACTGAAAAGAAAATACTGTGGAAAGCGGTGGCAAAAGCTTGAAATACCAATATTCAAAAGCCAAAGAGAAAAAAAAAACAGGAGTTTGATCCTGGGTTATAGCAAAATCCTACTGAAAAGTTAAAATTTGCCTTATGGCAGTGTTTTCTCAAAATATAGATAACTACACTTGCTTTGTTCCTTGTAAGCACTACCAAATCTATGCTTCCATGTAAGACGCTTTCATAATAAACCTGAAGAACACTAGTACATACATTCATTGTGTTCTGACATATGTACTAATCACTTCAATATGGGTTATAAATAATGCATACAACTGGGAAAGGCAAAATTTGTTCCTGTCTTTCCTAGTTAACAAGTAAGTTAAATTCAAAAACACAGAATCATAACATGAGCAATTAGTGATTCTGAACTCAAAAGAATAGGTAAGAAGAGTAGCAATATTGGGGCTGGAGAGATGGATCAGTGGTTAAGAGCACTGACTGCTCTGGCAGAGGACCCAGGTTCGATTCCCAGCATGCACATGGCGGCTACAAACCATCCTTAACTCCAGTTCCAGGGGAATCCAAAGCCCTCTTCTGACCTCCACAGCATTGCACGACACGGGTGCACTCACATACATGCAGGCAATACTCTCATAAACATAAAATAAAAATAATAAAATATTTTTAAAGAGTAGCAATATTAAGCATTTGAACAGTACAATATTAAATAATAGAGGACCACATAATGCTGCCATGTGGGAGAGTGCATCCTCTCTCTACAAAATACACATCTGTGTCATATCATTACTGTCCTTAAGCCTATTCATATCATTGCACTGATTTCAATCATGGATAGATAAGGTTTTGCCTGTTCCCTTTTATATGAAAGAACATTCAGACTACTGGGAGATGATACAGTGAAAGTAAACCAAACTTCTAATTATACATTTCAGTTCTGGTATCAGATTAACATGCTGAGTGCCAGGAGTCAGTTCCTCAGTTCACTTTGTGTTCTTTGACCTGTGGAATCAACTTTTCTGAACAAAGCTCTGAGACAACTTACCATAATATCTAAGGCCGACATATACAAATAAATGTTCCTCAAACCTAATTTCATAGAGATAATTATAACATATAAATATTTCTAGTAAACAAAAAAGTGGCAGCAACAAGCTTTTCTCATTTGGTAAGTTATATGTTGACAGCTCCATGATAACCTTAAATCACAAAATCTCTGTATTTATAAAATTTGTACATTATTTACAATAAGAAGGTCTTAAAATGTTAGTCAGAAGTTAATCATTTTTCTCTTCTCAAGATCTCCCAACTGTGGCTCTATTATTCTACTGGGAATTTGGAACTGACATAGCAACTCAGAAATAAAGCTGTCATGTTTTATTTTTCTTGCAGCACTTCCCCCATGGGCCTGGCAGCTACCTGTCTCAAGCTGGGTGAAGCCAGAGGACTCTGGTAAATGCTTAAAGCTACACTCCTCCAGAAGAGGGGACTTCTAGTGACATTTCCAAAATGGAAAAAATTTCATTCAGTGGATAAAACAAGAGCAGAAAAAGAATTTAGCTCTTTTTCCTTTACTCCTCTCTACCCTTAACCCCCCTCAGGGTAGAAGGAAAGGAAACATTTTCCTCTGATGTTGGGAAAGGCTGCCTTGACTTTAAAAGGGTGGTATTTTCAATAATTTGATGTTCCTTTTCTGAAATTTCACTCTCAGTATTTTTAGTGATAGTGTCAATACTGGTGGTAAAAATAAAAACAATTTTATGCTAAGTGCTATAGGTCAGTGATTTTCAGATGTTCAAGTTTTATGGACCTGCAAAGTAACCAATAATAAGAAATGGGAAGTTCACATAGTTCTCAGCTTTGCTTATCCCTTTTTATTATTTTTCCACAAAAGGTAATTTGAATAAATGATCACTATGTTTTATTATCTTTGTGCCATGAAAAGGCAATTTGACACAAAGGGAGCAGGAAAACTTGCTGAACAAAATTTAGCACCTTACTAAATTGCATAAATTTAGATTAATAAAATGCTCGCTACTTTGGGTTTGTTTTGTTTTGTTTTTTTTCAAACCCAGTATGAACATCAGCCCTGACTAGCAACAACTGATATTTATCCAAACTCTAAGCATATTCACGTTGGCCAGAGACATAGTTTTTTTTCTGTTATTAAGAGTTTTTTTCATTCTCTTTTTTTCTTCAATATTGTATTTGTGCTTTAGAGCTTTGAAAGTATTTGATTACAGTTCTCACTAACATTTAGCTTCTCAGACATAGAAATACTAGAATTTCAGTGACTTTCCAAATTACTTATTCAGTGCCTCCATTTTTCCAATAAGAAAAATCTAAATCAGGAGCCTGATTTCTAGATATCACATAGGTAGGAACCGTATCTGTACACACCCATAAAGTAGCCTGTTGAGTTTATACTCAACACTTAAGTGTCTAATCTGTATCAGAAATATTTACATACTTTTACAGGTGATGCATGTTACAACCGTATGTTATGGAAGTTAGCATTCTCATTATACAGATTAGGAAAATAAATCTCAATAAGTAACTAACTCAAGGAGCTCATGTTATACAAAAATATGAGTTTTCTTTCAAATTTAAGGTTATTTTATGCGTTTCTTTACAGTTAGCTGTAGAACTTTACTGAATGGCTTCAAAACCCTGGTAGCATCTACATGAAACTAAGAATGTTATAAAAGACAGCAAGAAAAATATTCACTGGTAAGATTTGTTCACTTTTTATGCCTCTCAGTTTTCTCTCTAACCTCTGACTTTGCCAGCTCAGTGTTGAAGCTTATGACATAGAAATGAGAAAAACATTTTGGTTATCTAGGAAGAGACCACCAGATACAAAGAACAAAAATCAGAGAGCACTGAGTCTGCAGAAAAGTTTTTCAGAGGTAATTGGCAAGTGAAAGTTTCAGTTCAGCTCTGAGGCAGAGTACTGCTATGGAGAAGACAGAGAGTTTGAAGCCTCAAAGGGCACATGGTAAGAAATAATACCATCATTAGCATTCTTCAACAAGTAAAATCTTTTTGAATTCCTTTTCCATAATTTTTGGTATTTGTATATATTTATGTGACAGCACAGTATTTAGATACAATAGCCCAGAGAAAAATGTATGTTAGATAATGATTATAATGTTATATTTGATTAGCACATTCATTGTTTCAAAGATTATAAACACATCATCTTGTGGGATTCACTTGGAAAGTCATTGAAACACATTGAAAATGGGGCTTAATAAAGTTAAGTTGCCAGAAATTACAAAACTAACCAGATAGCATTAAAGGTTATAATTCTAGTTTCCAGACACCAAAAGTGATGTATTCTATCACATTACAGACCATCGAGACAATCAATAAACAACATAAGAAAATATATACTTAAGTGCACGGGAACCCATATCTGGAACAGATCAGACTGCACATACCTGTTAAGTGGTAGAATGAATAGTGATAATACATGGGAATCACTCAAAGCACAGTGGGAGTTCATAGAAGAAAGGAAAATTCACAGTCAGGAGATGCCAGGTAAGACCAGTAGTTGTGTCAAACAAGTCAGTGGACAGTGGAAGGGGATATTGCCATGGAAGAGTGATGAGGATACTCATAGAGTTGTCTGGTGGCATTAGGGAAATTAAATCATTGGTGGTAGAAGACTGTTAAATAACATTTGATAGCCAGGTTGAGGGTCTTCTTAGAGCTGACATGAAAAGAAAAGAACTCTCTTGAGCTTCACCCATGCTCTTCCATTTATTATGAGAGGACAGAGAAGGGGGAAGTCTGCTTTGGTAAGAGCGATCCACTGTGTGCCACACATGTCTGAGAATGCAAGGCAAGCCCTTCTGTATGCCTACCACACTACCTATAACCCCTTGATTCTAGACCCTAACTTTGTGTTATTTCCTCTTTGCAGTTAGTTCTTTAGATACTACCTCATACTTGATACTACTGTACTGTTGGGTGAAATAAAACTTATTTTACAGCATTGCAGTTTCTTGTGCTTAGGTAAAGTCTCTCCCCCCTCTCTCCTTAGTGCCAGCTGTAAACTGAAGTCTCATTTCTCCTTCAGGACAGCTATCAAAAAATCATGCCTGGTGCATAGTGTTTTAAAGTAGAGGCTCAGAAATTATTTATATATGCCTTTGTTTAAGTCGAAAGTGTCAGGAGTAGGCAAAACCATGTAATAATGTTTATCCCTGGCCATATTGTCTTATCCCTTCATTTGATACTTTATGTTCTTTGTATAGTACCCTCTACATACAATATCAGTTGAAAGGAAACTATTCACTTAATAGTTCCTACTAAATACTTTCAGCCCTTTCTAGAAAATGAGTCTTCTTTCATTAAAACCACACAGTCTTTCAGTGGCATGATATCAGCTGTGTGTTACTTGTTACAAAGTTGCACTGGAAAGCTAATTAGCACTGATATAGTGACTGAAATAAGTGAATCAGTAATAGGTTAATAGGCATTAGTTTAAAACTGGACATATTTGGAGACACAACACGTGAACACATTCACTCAACTTTTAAACTCATTAATTTTCAATCATTTTCACCATTAACTACCCTTTTTATAATTCATTCCATAGAATTATTTTGGAAATGTTTTGTTTAAACAATTAAATTCATTGAAGTAATGTTTGGTTTCCTATTACATTATACATATATCAAAGAGATTTCCCAGGATCATAAGCAGCTAGTGTGCAATCTTAGTTAACTGGCAGAATGCTGAATTACAGTCTAGAGATGTCTTTTTGGTCAGTGCAGCTTATCATTAGAAGTGAATACTTTCCTTTGACACTTTGAATATTCACTTTAGATTTCATGAATCACCCCCGCAATATTGCTAGTGTTTCCTAGTAGTCTACTAAACCTGGGTTGACAATACCAGACAGTGAGTCTGATGCTGAGTGCTGATCATATGAAAATAAGCCATGTGTCCTTCCCGTTTATCTACAGAACTTTATTTCTGATATGTGTAGTCTTGTCTTCTAAATGCACAACATTTGCATAAGTGTTTAATTTCCCAGTTTTGTCCCTGCTTATTTGTTTTACTGCTCCTAAGGGAAGAACACTGTTATCATTTCAAGGCATAATTCAATGATTCTAACAGTATGCTAGTACAAAAAGCCTCTTTAAGTTTTGTTGTAAAATTAAGAGTACTTACTTGATCTCTTGATTTGAATTCCTGCCTTATTATATTGTTATTATTACAGGTATTGTTGTTGTTATTTGGGAGATTATCTTTATTTTTTTTTGAGACAGATAGCCTGGAACTTTTTATGTAAACCAGACAGGCCTCAATCTCTCTTGTATTTTTGAATAAAAGGCCTTAGATCAATTTGCTAACCCTCTCAATGCCTCACTGTTGTTATCTTAAAAACAACAATACTAAGAGTGCTTACCTCATAGTTTCATGAGGAATAAAAGTCAACACATAAAGCATTCATCATAGTATTGTATTAAATTATTTTGTTTATTTTTAATATTACTATTTAAGAGGAAAAGAAATACATGCATCTTTAGCCAGAAAAGTATCAGATTTGAATACATTATTAGTTCGTAAGTTAGACAAAGGATAGGTAGAAATAGACAAAAAGTGCAAAGAGAACTGTAAGTAAACTTCGACAATAAAGAAAAAAGTTTACAATAGAAGACATAGGCACTGTTATTTCTCTTTTCTATGTTTATGATTTAAGAATCATAATATATTTAAAATACAATGGAAGCAGAGATTGCTTACTTCTGATGAAAATAATGTACTATTTCTTACACAAACCTCTCCCTTATTTGTAATTTCACATTCTATAGTTTCAATTATCTATGACCCAAATATATGAAGAAGAAAATTCCAGAAACGAACTCATGTTAGGCTGAAATGAAAATAATTTAATTTGCTTAAGTAATTTAGGAAAGTACACAAGTCAGAAAATGAAATATGATTACCTCTGCTTACAAATGACTTGAAATGCCATTATAAGCAGAAAACCCTAAAAATTCCACAAAAACCCATTAAAACTAATAAACAAATCCAGTAAAATAGGATGCGAAATCAGTACAAAAAGAAAATATTGCATTCTTCTATACTGTACATGTGTGTATATATATTATTTACAATAGCATTGCAGAGAAAATTCCTGTTCAATGAATTTAAAGGCAATGTTACTAATGTCCATTTATTCCAAATGATCTATATATTCAATGAAATACCTGTTTCAAAAATTCTGATGACATGGTGTTACAGAAAAAGGAAAACAAGGCTAGTGAGGTGGCTCAGCCTTTACTATCTATACCTGGCAACCTGGGACCCACGGAAAGGTGGAAGGAGAGAACTGGCTCCACAAAGTTGTCCTTTAATTTCCATGTAAGCCTGTGCATGCACATGGACACACACAATCATACACACAATAATATTAAAAATGATTATTATTTATAAAATAAATGGGAAAATAATTCTAAGATTCATATGGTAACACAAAGGATCTTAACTATCCTGAGATTCTTCCCCTTTCTCTGTGTCTATGATGTGTAAATTTTTTCTTTCCATGGTGTCCCAAATTTGCTGCATATTCCATTCCTGTGTTTTTTAAATTTTTCATAATCTTTGCTTGAGTGATCCAGTTTGTCAAGTTTATCATCTAGTCTTGATATTCTGTTTTCCATTTTATTCATTCTTTTATGAGGCTTTCTCCTGCCATTTCTAATTGGCTTACTGAGTGTTTCACTTCCTTCTTCACTTCAGCCTGAGTTTTCTTCAATATTTCTGTCTCTTTTGTGAATTCAGTCAGAAGTTTATCCCTATCTTATTTTAGTTCTTTGGTTTGTTCTTTAATTTGTTGAAATCTTTGATTGTGTTTATGATTGTTCTTTTAAATTCTATGTCCTGGGTTATCTCTAGGGGGTTCTCGTTGTAGCACTCTTCCATAGGACTGGTGGTATTTGGTGGGGACATATTATTTGGGTTTTTCATATTATTTTTTGTTGTGATTTTGGCATGTGGATTTCTTTTGTTGTTTGTGATTCTGGTGTGAAATTCAAACCTTCCCTTGTTATGTTGAAGTCTTGATTTGTTTGTACACTTGATGTTCCTTGGTTGTTTTCTTATTGGGTATGAAAAGCTGGTTGGTCTAGGCTTCAGGTTCTGTCTTTTGATTTTATATTGGTGGGAACAGATGTTTCTAGTCCAGCTACTCAGGAGCTCCCACAGAGGCCCAAGACAAGTGAGATTCAGATGCTCTCAGGCTTTGTCCTCAGGTATGGGTTCCTCTAGCCTGCAGGCCCAGCACTATTTGGGAAGCTTGCTAGGTGGAGGCTGGATTCAGGCATTCTCAGGCAGTGTGCAAAGGTCTGGGCCACTACTAACGGCAGGGAAACCTAGCTCTGCAGCAGTGGGAGAGGTTGCAGATGGTCCCAGTGTAAAGGGATAAGCACGGAATGATTTGGAGAGCTTATGGCCAGGCAGAGCTAAAAGGGTAGTCCAGAGATCTGAGGTGCTAAAAGCAAAAATGGGCCTTTGCCCAAGGCTAGAAAGAGAACAGGATGTGGGGTCACCACCATTTCATCCATTTATTCATTCTATAAATTTCTTTACTGGCATTCATTAAGCATCTACTATAAAATGAACATCATATTACAGTAATAGGAGTAACAAAGGTATCTTACAGTTGTGTAGCACTTTGCATTTGTCTTATCCTAATTGAAGAAATGGCTCCTATGCTACAATTTAGGCATCTTCCTGAGAACACAATAGGCTCTATACAAATTTATGGAGTCTATTAGTATAGAACTTTGCCAAATATTATAAACATAGCATTGAAGTTTTACAGAACTGAAGATAAATACACACTCAAACTTGACTCAGTAAAAACAAGTCTGTGGAATAAGAAACCTCAAAATAGGAGATGACCATCTCAGCCTAGGTCAGGCTTTTCTTTCATACAGGGATAGGAAGAGTCTACTTAGGAAGTTAATGAGTCCCCAAGAGTTCAAGAGTAAAAACCCTCGTGAGCAATACTCTGTGGCATCTCAACACTTCCAAGAGCTCATTCAGTACCAGCGCAATGTACTTCCCATATTTCCAAGGCTGTATCTCTTCCAAATAAGGAATGATGACCCCCCTCCCCCAAATTATTTCTGTAGCAGTTCTAAAGTTAAGACAAAGGACAAACATTATGCTTCTTTCTCCTTCTCCAGTGCTTTTATTTTGATATATTTACTTGCACCTTCATACATTAAGGGCTGTGAAATCAGTCATCTCACACCTTCAAGGATGGAGTCAGGGGGTTTAAGTGGTATTTCTCGGAACTAATACAAAACAGGTAAAATGAGGAACCCCCCCCAATAAAACAGTAAATAATTACATAGAATTATAATTTCAGCCTTACTGTCTCTCTCTTTCCAGTATCTCTTGCACCTGGCTGTTCATCAAGAGCTTTGTTTCAGGTAGATTTCTGAAACAAGAAAGCCACCATTTGCTCACTGTACCCTGGGGCCCCCCAGCTGCCAAGTGCTAGCTGAACAGAGGTGCATCAAGAGGCCTGCAGTCAAAAGGCAGTAGGATGGCCAATTGCCATCAATTTGTGCAGCAAGTCTGGCATCTTGGCATCTTACTGTTCTCCCCCTCCCCCAGGTTAACTGCTGAGAGCTTCACCCTCTAAAGCTGCAGTATTCCACCAATTCTACCACCTCCCCCCCAACTTCCCTATGCCTCTCTGATATCTTTCCTCTGTGTGCCCTGGTAATAAAATGAAGCCTTTCATATACCTGGCTTTACATGTGAGACCACCCAAACCCTAATGCAAATGATTCTCTCCCCCCCTTCCAAACACCCATGGGTAAAGGCAGAATTGCCACGTCCCCCCTGGACCTGATTGCTAGGCAACACTCAGCCATGCGAATTTGTCACTTCTGTTTGGCGCAAATTTCAATTTCACCTCCAACTGTAACAACACTGCTCGATATATTTTAGATGCCACTGTGGTTGGATGGCATCCCAGGAAAGATGTGAAGCGCTACTGCCAGGAATGAATGATTGGCATTGGGTAAAGCGATTCTCTGAACTCAGCCTTGGCATACCATTAATTGTTAAGTCTGTTCTGCTACCACCAACCTCTTGTCAGAAGCACGTCTATTGTAAGCCTTGGCGACAAGGGTCCAAATGGTAGAGTTCTCTCCCTCTGTGAGACCAGAATCTTGTCAATAATGAAGCAGCGGCTTTCTCGGGCTTGCAGTGTATTACTTCTTCCCACTTTCTAACTCCTGGCTACACTTCAGGAGAGGAAAAAAAGAGTTCCACATCTGAATATTACTGAGCTAAAATGGATTGTCTGCTAATTTAGGCTCTGGCCCTTAATTGGAGATTCACCTTTCCCTTTAGTTTATTTGGCACAATCTGTTTTCATTTTGATAACAATTAAGTTGTACAATAAGGAAACAAGTTAATAGGGAAAGACCACATGAGTGCCAAAAATTCTCTGCTGACGATAAAGATATAATATTTGACACGCATAATTTACATACTGACGTTAGGTCAGAAAACATGTCACATGCAAATAATTATGATTTTTAATAAACACATGTCCTTACTGGCAAGATTTAATGTTATAATCCCCAAAGTCTCCATCTAATGATCTGTTATCCTTCAACTGCAATCTAGTAGCACTATAGTGTTTGCTCACTCATCTGCCTCCAAAACCTTTACTCTGCAATTGCGATCAGCTCTAAAGTGGGATGCTTTCATTTCTGTGATCTGTGCTAAATACTCAGAAAAATAAGAAATATTTTGATTTCCATTCACCCCCTATGTCTACTAACTTTCCAGTCAAACATTTTTAGTCAAATCAAAGCATTCAGAGGGCTTAGAAGTATTTTCCCAGAATAAGTCTAATTAAATAGAAGGAGCATTCAGTTATGAGTGAAAATAGCATCTCAGACCTTGCGTGCAGTCTCCAACTCACACAAACAAAAGGAGTTTCTGTAACGGTGTGAATGGACCGTGAAGTGTGCATGTTCTTTTAAGAAAGGCCAAGGGTGCAGTTCTATTTTCTCAGCTCTGCTTTCATATTTATGTGTCTCATTTCCAGCTCATTGCTGATGCCTCAGTCGCGCTATCCATCACCACTTTTATCCTCCTTGTTCCTCAAAAAGAACATAAAATCCTTTTTTATGTGGTGGTAATATTATTGCAAATAAAAGCAAATACCAAAATCTTTATTAGTCTGCCAAAATAATAAACTATTTAATAAAAGCATGCTGTAAAAATAAGGTCATTTGCATCACTCAAGTTACTTGTAGGAAATATGGAGAATTATTGATCAGAAAAGTACAAACTGACAAAAATTATTTCTGTTCATCTGACAGATTGTGTAATAGGGTTAAAATTTTGTTGATATTTTGCATATTTTCTGAATTTAAGTGTCTTTAATTTTGCTCAAAACTGGTTGTACAGTAGAAAATGAAAGAAGTCAGATTCTCACAAATTACTTGATTTCTTTGTGAAAGAGTTTTGTTTTGATGAGAGAAGAGACTTAGCTAGACTGACCTCTTTCAGATATCTTTTTCCCAGAAGTTGACCCTCTGATAACCTTGATATTCCAAGATTTATTGTCTAAATATTTACCATCTTAATATCCAATATTAATTTTATTTGCTCTGGATTTGTGCTGAGGCTTTAGCACTCCTCCCCCTTCACAGTCACCTTTTGTCATTTCTACATGCACACCAATAATGGATGGTTTATTTGAGAGGTTAGCTTAATAGTGAAAGTTAACGATATATGTGCTGCTTCTAAATAAATATGCTATAGCTAAATAAATGTGTAATACTTGATCTTTTAGCCTAGTGGAACATAAACCGACCAATGTTTTTTACCTTGTAATATCTATCCTTAGATGGCACATTTGTAAGTATGTTTGTAATATAAGAAAATCAGTAGCCTTGATAAGGACTAAAATACCATTTGTATAATCCTTACATTCCCAAGAACAACCTATGTATCAATTCTTCTTTTGAAAAAGAAAACATAATTAAGGAAGGATAAATCTTTTCAAAAATCTGGCATTTAATATTTGTATTGCATGTTCCATGATGAGATTTAAAATGGAGAAACATTCTTTAAACTTTATTTCTATTTCTATTTTATTTATATTATATGTATGATAAGTGTTTTGCCTGTAAGTATGTAAGTGCATCCAAGCTGTGCAATGCCCTTGGAGGCCAGAAGAGGGCATCAGACCCCTTGGAACTGGAGTTACAGTTAACAGCCATGTAGGGACTGGGAACCAAACCTGGATCTTCCGGAAGGGCAGTCAGTGCTCCTTACCACTGAAGCTATCTATTCAGCCCTCTATTTTTATCTTATAAAGCCTTTCGCTTTAGCTGTTTGCTTCAGGCACAATCAATCATTGCCGGTTTTATTGGCATGCGGTGAACCTAAGAAAATGAAGCACAGCTGCTGTACCTGTAACGAACCTGTGGGTTAACTCAGTTATAAAAATTTGGACACAATAGGCAACACTGTGTCAGGAAGAGAAAAGCATTTCAATCCGTATACTATGTTTTACGGCTGTTATGTGTACCAAATTTAAAATATTGATGTCCTAAATGCCAATTCCTGAGAATGAAATTACACCTGAGGACGAGGCATTTAAGCAAGTCGCTCAGTTTAAATGAACTCAAGTGGGGGTAATCCTAAACTCTCTGGATGTTGGAAACACAATAAAGAACCAGGGCTACACACCACAGAGGGATTGTCCCAGGCAGAGGGAGCAAGGAAATAGTCATCTCAAGCTGAGAAGAGAAGCCTAAGGGGAAGAAAAACCTGGCAGCACCTTGAACTCCTAGCCTCTGAACCATGAGAAAATTAATTTCTGTTGTTTAAATCTGCTAGTCTGTATTTTGTTATGGTGGCCTTAACAAACTAATATAAGCATAGCCTTTTAAGAAATTTGTTTCCAGCAACAAATAATCGTATTTATTTTGGTCAACCCTGCTCATAAATTGGAGACCAATGATCCAACGCAGTGTATGCAACTCATTCCCATGTTGTTCGTTGTGTTGCCATTTAGATGTAATCTTAAAAATCTTGCTCTACATGTAAGACTTTATATCTCATGTGTTCTTAACCTGGAATCTACACTGATACATTTATTATAGGTCATATTTCGTGGCCTTTCATATATTCACTGTGATGAAGAGGACCTTGTGTTTCCAAGGAAAAAAAAATTTTGAAAAAAATCCACTTGCTCTAAGTTGATTTTAAAAGTCATCCCTGGTATTGACCTTGAAGCTTCATCTCTGCTGGCTAGCTTTCATAGTACTAGAAGGTGCTATGCTTGTTACTTACACAGAAAGGTAAACATCAACTTTATCCAGTTGTGAATCCTGTGAGCTACCATAACAATTGGCTATGCAAGATATGCCCACTGGTACAATAGTGGCATGAATATGATATGAGTAATTAATCGCCTTCTAGTTGGATTTAAGGCCCATTTCACAAGATGGAGTCAAAACCTGATGTTGTTGTCTAGACAGGTCACAGACCAAAGAGGAGAACCCACTATCATGCTGATAAACAGATACAGTATTAAACTAATTCATAATTACTCGTTGTTGTAGCCATAGATCAGTGCATTAGAGGGTATTGCAGCAGATGGCATTAACGTGTGCATGCACGCGCACACACACACACACACACACCTGGTCAATGTTCAGAGAATAAGAATATTCAATCCTAAATGGGACACCTATATAGTATCCTCTCCTCCCAAGGCTCAGGGATCATTATAGAAGAGGGGGAGGAAAGATTATAAGAGCCAGAGATAGTAGGTGTAGATAAGGAAACAGTGTTAACTGAACACCACAGGTAACTGCACATACAAACCCACAACACTTATGACAGCACGCTCAAGACTTGTACAAACCCAAGCCAGATGGGGGGCCCAGCATGGATGGGGGAAGTAGGCAGGAAGCCCCAGCCCTAGTTGAGGATCTGTTGGCAACTGATAGATGCTGGGAGAGGTAGAGTCAGTTTTCCTTACTGGTGTGATGTGTGTGTGGTAGGTTAGCCAGACTTCCTATTCAAGAACATATAGGAAATACAGATTAGACTGTATGGGCCTTTTAAAAAAGACAAATATAATATAGTACTAGATGATATGAAATTTAAAGTGGGGAGGTGGTAATGTGGGGTGGAGAGGGAGAAGGAGGTCTAAATATGATAAAAAAGGAAATAAAATGTTATCATATATTTCTTTAAAAAAAAGAGAGAGATGGGACAGCTGGGGCTACAGGGAGACCCTGTCTCAAAAAGACCAAAAAAAAAAAAAGAGATGGTTGTTATAGACTGGTTCTTTCACCAAAATTCATGTTGAAATTTTAACTCTAATGTGACAATAGTCATGAAGGCAGAGCTCTCATGAATGAAACTGTTACCCTCATAATAAAAGTGTAAGGTGAAAGGACGTTTAAAGAAAGTCATTAGTTTTAGATATTGTGAAACTAAGCAGTATGTCCTTGATCTCTGACTAGCTTTGCTGTAGCTGACACCTCTGAAGTTACCCAGTGGATTAAGACTTCTTTGAAAAGTTGTATTTAGCAGTTTTACCCAGTGACTGTTGCCTTTCAATTATCTGCTTTTGTCCTCTAGAGAAGGCCAGCCATTCCCATTTTCCCCTGACTTGAACATTTTGTCAACAAACCATCCCTTTTCCTGATGTTTATAAGGTTGTTAACTGGCCTACATCTTCAAGACTTATCACAAAACTTCTGAAGAATTTGGAATATGGTAGGTTCTAAGGAAAATATTAACAAATTTGGTTAATCCTACTCTAGGAGGAGAAGAGCTCAAGATTAAATTTCAATTTGGACCAAAGCTGTGTTTGTAATGGTTTGTACAAGATCATAGTTCTTGCTTGATAGCAACCTCAAAAGGTTGAGAATCTATCCTAAGTAAGCTGGCTGCTTCCAACTAACAACAGATTTGCCCACTGAGTTAATTTAATTTATTCTCGCCATCGTTCTCCATTCATTCAATTCAGTGCCAGGGATTGTGCCCAAAGGAAAATATTCATGTTTGGGAGAATCAAGAAGCTTGAAAGGTAAAATGTCATGCTGCTTTGGTGCCTGGCTATTTATTGTGAAATTTACCACAGGTAAAGCATACCATGGAAGGAGATCCTCTACCCTTTGGCCACTTAACTCAAGATCCTATTGTTACTATATTTCCTGGATGCTCAGCGTAGCTACACAAAGAGGACATGAAGATCAGATTTCAGCCTCCCTCAGAGGAGGAGGGGTGGCAGACAGCACTCTGGTGACTGGGGGTGGTGAGCACAAGCCAAAGTTTTCTATGTGGCTGGCAGTTCTGAAGTCCAGGATCAGCTGGTAGCTGCTCCTTCTCAGGTGGTGGAGGGACATTTATGCTTAGAAACTTTTGATAAGGGGAAGAGCTGAGGGAAAAAATTTCCTATTACTGAAGGGAATGTGAGTTTGAAACATTATAATTTGGTTATAAATATAAATGAGACTTAACTTTTATCACATATGGCACTGTTTATAAATTCCCATTTCACACAGGAGGAAACTACAACCCAAAGATGATAAAGGTCTCAAACCTCATAATAGACCCAGAGTTCAAATTTGGATGTAGCAGACTCCAAATCCAGTGTTTTTTTCATAACACCAAGTGTTCCTTGTCTGACCCGTCAGCTTCCTGCTTTGAAAATTTTGGCAGTTCTCTAGCCTTGTACTTAAGACAACCAAATAAAAAGTAACATGATACCTTGATGCATAAACTAAAGAGCTTGAGTTGATAAACTAAGCTTGGGCAAAAAGTTAAAAGGGTCTTCACACTAAATAATCACCTTTCTGTTTAAAGAAGTATTTCTTTCATTTTATTATTTTATCTGTATGAGTTTTTTGCCTATATGCACCTATGTGTACCATATGTGCACAGTGACTGTGGAGGCTAGAAGAGGGCATTGGATCCCCTGGATCTGGAGTTACAGATGATTGTAAGCCACATGGATGCTAGGAACCAAATCTGGGTTCTCTGGAAGAGAAGCAAGCACTCTTAACTGCTGAGTCATCTCGCTAGCCCCTTAGGGCTCTGTTTAAATAGTCAAAATGGTTGCAGAGATAAGGGAAGAAAAAAAAATGATTAATTTATAAAATTCAAGTGAATAGACCTATATTTGGACTGTACATACCAGATAACGCTAAGTTCTTATTTCTTTTATCTATTTCATTCCATGCTGTCTACATCATACATTTAATTAATTAAAGAGAATATGTGACCATGTATTAGTTTTCCATGGCTGTTATAAAAAATTACCATCAACTGAGTGGCATAAAGCAACAGAAACTTACTGCCCTGCTGTTCTAGATGACAGATAACCCAAATCAGTTCATTGAGCCCCTATCAATGTGCAAGCAGGACTGAATCCACTTGGGAAGCTCCAGGAAAGGATCTGGCTCTTCCCCTTCCCGTTTGGAGCTGCACTTCTTACCCTTATTGGCTCCTGGCTCCTTCTGTCTTCTAATACAGCAGCCACGTCTTTCCATCCTTTCAATACCATCTACTCTGTTTTGCAGTCAAATCTCCTTCCTCTTTCATACACATTTTTAAGGCTGATCTGGCTAATTCAGGAAAATCGTTACCTCAGGATATTCAGGAAAAATGGTATTTTTCAAGTTCCTTTGGTCACATAAGTAATTTTCACAGATTTGAGGAATTAAGGTCTACTCAGATATCTGTAGTGGCCTAAATCAGCCTACTCTAAGCAGGTGTCCACAGGCTTTCCTTTAAACCTAGCCTGACTATACAGTTTCTCTGTATTCATCTACAACCTATGGCTCTTACAGTCTTTCAGCCCACCTTCCACATGATCCCCTGAGCCTTGTGAGGAGAAGGTGTGATGTCAATATCTCATTTAGGGCTGAGTAAGCTTGTAGATGGAAACAAGGAAACCATGCTATCTGGGCACCACAAGATAGACACACACATGAATCCACAGTGCTTGTGACAGTAGGCACAAGACCTGTGCAAACCCAAGCCAGACAAAAACACAGCATTGAGGAAGGTGGGGTGGGGAAAAGCCCTAATTCATCCCAGCTGAGGATCTATTGGCATTTGATAATTACTGGGAAAGGGAGAGTTAGTTTTCTTTAAGAATGCATGGCCTGGTTGATTGACCAGACTCCAGGGGAAAGACCGTTATCTAAGAGCATTTGGAAACACAAATTAGACTTAACCAGGCTCCAATGGGTTAATCCACATTGAAGAGCATTTACGGACCCAAATCAGACTTTACAGGCCACATTACATATATATATTTACATTAAATTGGTCAGGGGGAGGCAGCAAGGGGAGGTGTGGATAGGGGAGAGGGTCTAAATACCATCAAATAATATTGTATGAAAATTGAAAAAATTCAATATTTTTTAAAGAAAAATAATGATAGAGGACATGAAGTTAGAGAGGGGGTGGCTGAAGAGGGACAGAGATGGGGTGGGAGTCTGAATATGACAAAGTACCTTGTATCCCATTCTCAAAAAAGCAATAAAAAAATAAAATATAAGGTAGCTTGAAATACTGAGCAGATATGCAGATATTTTAAGCCAAAATCCATATGATATTGTGAATGGTAACACTATTGAATGACTACTCTGTGGCAAAAACAGAAAAATGTTTTTATGTAAATTATACAGGTTAATGGCAACAAAACAAATTATGTAATAAAATAGTTTTTGGACTATTGTATTTTTTTGAATTGGAAATTCGAGGAACACAACATGATTTGCGATCACAAACCTGCCCCAATATTAAAAGTATTATATTTCTTTTAATGCTCTACACTGAGTAATTACATAAATTATCAAACTCCTTAAATATCATTCTCCTGTAATTATCCCTCAACCATATGTTGTTTATGAACTTGCAGCAATAGTGTGTTCTTTGGAGCAAAGTTATTTTCAAAGTTCAATGTCCTTGCTTTGATAATCTTCCTTGGGATGGGTTGTAAATAGTAGACTTTCTGGTCTTTCATTCTTCTGCCATCAATTATCACCATAATTTTAATTCCTCCACAGCTCACAGAGATGAGGCTAGGGTTACACGGGCGAAAAAAGGAAGTTTCTCTCACAAAAGAGGCAGAAGATGCTCAGCAGGTCTTGACAGGCCTTTGCATAGTCTTAGTTCCTGTTGTTATCTAGCTTTTGCTTGTTTTCACTTGAAAGTCTACTCTGAGGGTGCTTGTCATAACTTTCGGTCTTCTTTTCATACCTTTGTCTTCCGTTGCTCCTTGTAGACTTACAGATAGAAAGCTGATTTTCTTGCCCATCCTCTTATGTTACTTTGTCACAAGGGACAAGTGAATAAAAACAGCTGTATCGCTTCAGATTTTATACACACATTCTTTAATCTTCACAACTTCTCTACACCTCAGTTACATGATCATGAATGAAAAAAAAGGTTTAAATTTTTTTTCTGAAATGTTGAAGAACATGAGTTAAATAATAGAAAATTACAAGTTGGAAGATATAATGTTAAATTTGGTCTCAAACCCATTGGTAAAGATTATAGGTTTTATATTATTCAGAGATGTGCTTCAAATTACCACATCCATGCACGACTTGTTGGGTTATTTTCCCTTCCTACATTATCAGATTATTTAAGTGCCCCAGGTATTTTACCTTACTAAACAGAATGATTCTACTAGTGAATTTGGTGCATTTTCAGCAGACTCTGGTGATGTTAGTGGCATTTAGGCATATACATTCTTCCTAATCCTAAGGAAAATTTAAATATACTGTGGTAATATTATGCATGTACACCAAGGTTACTAAAGTAACCAAGAAATAACATCTTTTTTATTGTACTTTTGAGAAAGGATCTCCTTATAGCTCCAGCTGGTCTGGACCTCACTATGGAGACCAGGTTGGCTTCGAGATCTACCTGCCTTTGCCTCTGACAGCTGGGACTAAAGGCATGCAACCACTCTTGGCCAGAAATAGCATCTTAATGATGATTAACTAAGTATATGGTGATTGGACAAATGATATTCAAATGAAATTATAAGACAATGTAGACTTCATATATTTATTTATATATGTATATATTTGTGTGATTATTTTTTAAACTGAATACTGAGAGCAGAGATATTTAGAGCAGGTACTATACAGTCCCTTTTTAACATAAAGATGGGGAATTGCACATACATAAACTAATGAAAAAGAGGAATAGTCGCCAAGCATTGTTTTTATTACTGTAAAATTTAGGATGACTTGTAATGCTTTTTAATTTAGAAAATCATTGAAGAAGAAACGTCTGAAATGGGATAGGGAGCAGGTTCCTCAAATGACTTAGCAGCTTTCAGCAGCATCAACAATTACACTGAAAACAAAGATTTCTAATCTTAGAACTTGTCAGGTGAGGGAGTAACAGATTTCCCAATAAATTGTTTTGATTTTTGAGAAATAAATGAATTTGTGAATTTTTTGCCTGTTCTGTTCCATAATTTGTTTTTTCTATCATCCTCATGGGCTACTGATTACAAATACCTTCAGTTTAAAATATCCTTGGTCCTTTATTAAGTGAACAATTTTCTACATGTTTTGCCTCTTTCAGAATCTGCAAAGTGTATTTTTGAATGTGCTGATATGATGGCACATGTTACACATATGTTTATCATGGAAGGAAGACCTAATTAAGACACTAAAGATTTTAGTATTCACATTTCTTTTTGGATAGTTTTGGTTTGGTAACCTTCCTGATTCTTGCTGGTTTTGTATGGATTACAAGTGTCAGGAAGAAGATCAGAGTTAAAGTATTTTTACATCCTTCAGGACCCCATCTTGGGTTTCTTTCACAGCAATGAGTAGTGTATTAATGAGGGCTGTTGTCAACATTATGGCAATAAAACTGCCAATTAGGACAAGAAAAGGTATTCCCAGAGTTTTTTTAAAAAAACATAAATTAGCTGAGTATTTGACCTATATAAAAATATACTTACAGTGAATTCCTCAGTGATAAAATGCTTTTGAATGGACTAGATTCCACCTAAAGATCTTGTTCTTCCTCATAAGTCTCTACACCTGTCTTGCAAAGGTTCCCGTATTCAACACTGCAAGTAACTATGCGGAAGTCAGGAAAAAAAAAAAACTACAAATTTATTGTTCAAGAAATGCATCCTCAGGCAAGGGCAGGTAGGAAAAATATTGAGCAAGTCGATTTTAAAAAAAAATCATTTGCAAGGCTGCTATAACACATTTTGTAGACTGAAAACAGATGGTCTTTAGGATTTGCATCATATTGATGAGGAAATTATAACCCAGAACATTAGGGGGATTTTTTTTTTACTATGGTGGCAAAGGGATACAAGCCAACATCACAGAAAATATGGTACTTTGCCCCGACAATGTAAATTATGAAAATGCCAAATTTCCACAATATTACATCTTGCCTAGTAAAATCATATAACAGTAAATACATTTGGCTGTCCTTTTCCAGTGGGTCAGAGTCCCTTACTGTACATTATTTTTAAAATCATAAATTGATCTGTTGTAAAATATTTTATGACTAGAACTCTTAAATGCTTTTAAAACCTCAGTTTAACTTCCCTTAATTATTAACATAAATTGAAAATTCATTGGTAAATTCTTTTCACAATGCATACAGTTAAAATCATCTCAGTTTTAGGAATGGAATAAAAATAACCACACCCTTTGGTTATAGTTATTTAATACTAAGCCAATTCGTTATGCATTTTTCTTCTATAAACAGTAATCCCCTGAAAAATTCTCTTATATTGTTATGTTCTTAGTGTCTTGATTTAAGCAAGTCTCTCTTTTCTTTCTCTATTAGAAGAAAAAAAATACTCTTTTAAAATTACCACTTTTCCTCAGAGATCATTTTTTCTTTCTTATGGTCTCACACAAAGCATAAGAGGCATGTTTCTGCCTCAATGGAGAATTTTCATATACTTGAAAATCTCTTTTCTTTCATGTTCTTCAAGCTGGTTTCATTCATCTACTCATCATCCATCTTACATTAAGTGGTAAGTGTGTCATGCACTAGAATGCAAGTGTGTGTGTGTGTGTGTGTGTGTGTGTGTGTGTGTGTGTAAAACTCTTCCCATAGGAGATACATATTATTTAAGGTCTTAGCTCAGAAGTAAAAGAAAATTTAGTGAAAGGACCATTTATAAGGTGTAGGTAGCACTGAAGAAACAGGAATGGATGTTAATGTATCTATGAATTAACAACTACAAGAAGACTGTGCCACTCCTAGTCCTGTAAGACATGGTGATGCCAGTACTCAGTAGGTCTGGAGTTATGGAAATGGGCCAAAGGGCAGAAGTTACACTAATAAAGCACACGACTACTTCAGAAACACCATGTGTAAGATAGGATGAAGGAGAAGGGGATATTCCGATTTCCCTGCGCTTTCTCTTCTTTCTGCCTTGCACTCTCATTGGCAAAACTCAACAGAAAACCAGAGGGGGAGGTCTGAGTATTGTATTGTAATGGGGCTGGGTCCGTATTTGAGTAGAAGAGGATAGGATAAATTGGGAGTAGGAGAGACAGTGTCTAAGGCAGGCCCCATTGATACTTGCTGATATTCATTTCCTTGTATAATATTCTGTCCTGGAGAGTGAGCTGGATAGAGCATATCTATGAATAGAAACTTGCAAGACACGTTTTATACTAGCATCCACTTTGGACATTCTTGTTCTTTCACTTGCTTATGGTCATGGAGGCCAGCTGGTCTGCCATGAGCAAAACCATGAGAGAAGGACCCACTCTAGCTAGGATCCAGGCTGTTCATCCAACACTCCATGAAGAATACAGTGCAACCTGAGCGAATATAACACAAGTAAGTTTGGAAGCAGATATTTTATCAATCAAGTCTTTGCATGAATTTTCAGTCCTGTGAAGGAAGCTGAGCCAGGACACCTAGGTAAGCCATATCTGAGCTCCGAACACATAGAAACTGGATCAAGACCAGATTATTGTACTAGACTGTAAGACTTGGAAGGAGGCAGTTGGTCTGTTAATGCAAGAAGGGGACACAGAATAATTGGAAGTTTGCCATTGTTGACTCATGGTATTCACCTCTCACCTTCAATCAGATGAAGGAAGATATTGGCCACATATAAGATGTAACTTGAAGTCCCACCAGGGGGCCCATAGTAACAGGGCAATTTTAATTTATTCTCATTCTTTCCAAAAATTTAAGTGATAACATTAACCCTCCATCAGAATAGTCAATGTTTAGTAGTAGAGAAAGCAGGAAAGAAAATTTTTCCTTCTCAAGGCAGGTTCAAGAGGTTTTAGGGTATCAGCCTCTTCTATGCCTATACAACTGGCTCTAACCAAATTTTAGTTTTGTCTTTTCTTCAAAACGAATACTCGTGCTTTAGCATAGAAAATGTGAGATCTAATTATGGGTTAAATTTAATTATGCACTCTAAAATAAAATAAGAAGTCTTGTTTAAAATTTTCACAGCTTTTATTGAAGAGCCCAAGTTTGGACTTTATCTTCATATAAATATCACAGACATGGCCACTCCCCCCAACAATCTTTGTAACCTCATCATCTCCTAGGTGGGTTACTCCAGCTGACATTACCCAGTGGTTACCAGTAACAATCTGGCTAATTGTCCCTGTCTGCCAGGAATTGTGATTTATGACTCATCCTATCTTCCCAGCAAACTTGTCCAAATGAGTCACTTCATTTTTTTTTCTTGCATACGAGCATGATCTCTACCACATGATTTCCAAATTATTTTATTTCAAAATATTCTTCATAGGAATTCAAAATGTGTTTTTTGAACTACTTAATGTAAATAGATAAAAGGCTTTTGCAAACATATTTAATAATAACTACAAGTTGAAATAATTAAAGAGAACAAGAAGTACAACCTAAACTAAGCTTCTAGATTGATTACTTTACTTTTAACACATATGCTATTTTTCTTTCTTCCAATAAGCATCTTCTAGTACCTCTCATTGTACCAAGCAAAGAGAACTGGAAACACAAAGAATGCAGTTTTCCTTTACCCTCCCAAGACCCATCCTTCTTGATCCTCTGCCTTGATCTGTTATCAAAATAGCTTGATCTGTGTGATCCATATCAACAAACTCCCTTAAGCAGTGAATTTTAGTGTGATTCAACCATTGAGAGTCACAGGAAGGAGATAGCTTGACACATGGAAAAGACATCAAGGTCTCTTCTGCAAACTCCCTTTCTTGATGCACTGTTATAATGGCTGCAACCTTGCATTAATCTAACCTCCATCGAATGACCCTGCTTCCATGACTCCAGCCTTTAAACATGTCTAACGATGCCATGTTTCACTCACTCTTTTAGAATTATGATGCTATTGTCTTCCTCGTGTGGCTGAGTGTCTTAACATTCCTGACAATTCCTTAATCTTATCCACACACCGTGAAAACACGTTTATCTGATATCTAGGTTGACTGATGCAACAGCACAGACAGTCTTTGCTTTCATGAAACTGGAAATATTTTAAGATAAATAGCTATTTAATATGCTGTGGTTGAAAAGTACAAACGGGCTTGGCATGGTGGTACACTCCTTTTAATCTCATCTCCAAGGAGGCAATTTTTATTTTATGTGTATGAGTGTGTTTCCTGCATGTATGTAAGTGTACCCACGTCTTGTACTGCCCTGCAGAGGCCAGAAGATGGTGTCAGATCCCCTGAAACTGGAATTACAGACGATTGTTAGCACCCATATGGGTGCTGGGAATCGAACCCGGGTCCTCTGTAAGAGCAGTCAGTGCTCTTAACCACTGAGCCATCTCTCCAGTCCCAAGAATGAATTTATTAATTATTTTCTATAAATATTTGAATCAAAATTCAATTAATGTCCACTAAATTTTACAAAGAATCCCTCATTTGCAGAATTTGCTTATATTTTCCTGTCATAATACAAACTTGCTTACATAACAATCATAATAAAATAATGTGTGTATATGTACAAACAATAATAAAATGTGTAAAATTTAAAGTCATTGTTTATAAGGATAGATGGAAGATGATCTTTTTAATTTCTATAACTCCAACACCAATATTGCAGTATCATTTTAAGTATCACTATTTTATCAAGTATGTTCTGTTATTTTGATTTCATTGTTGCTTATATAGAAAATTTTGTATGCTTAAAAACCCTATTTTCGGGACTGGAGAGATGGCTCAGTGGTTAAGAGCACTGACTGCTCTTTCAGAGGATCTGGGTTCAATTCCCACATGGTGGCTATGATCCGTCCTTAACTTCAGTTCCAGGGGAATCCAAAGCCCTTTTCTGACTTCCACAGCATTGCACGACATGGGTGCACTCACATAGATGCAGGCAAAACACATAAAATAAAAAGAATAAATAAAATATTTAAAGAAAACACAAAAAACCCTACTGTCATTTTTAGAGTTGAGACAGGGTCACACTGTGGCTCAGGGTGGTCTGGAACTCACTGCATAGGTCTAGCTGACCTTGAACTCATGGAAACCCTTCTGTACCGGCCTCCAAACTACTGGTATTTCAGACATGCACCATCATGCCTGGCTCATGTTTTCTTTTCAAATCTCTCTTTTCTGAGGCAGGATCTCCCTGGAACCTGCTGTGTAGATCAGGCTGGTTGAACTCACACAGATCCTCCTGCCTCTGCCTCCCGAGTGCTGGGATTAAAAGCATGCACCACCATGTCCGGCTGTTTTCTTTTAAGTCAGTTAAATCTTATCAACTAGATATCCTCTTTTCTCACAATGCTTATTTATCAAATATACTTACTCCATGTGTAGGTGTACAAACTAGATATCCAGGGGAGAAATGGAAAGCAAAGTTAGAATTATGCACAAAGGATCCAACACCCACACTGCTGAACCCAAAAGATTTTAACCTATCTAGTTCTACACAGAGTACAAAGCTAATATTGGGAAATCTTACTGATGCAATGTAAAAACAGAGAAAGTGACCATAATTATAGTGTTTTTTAGTCATTTTAATACATTACTTTATCACAAAGAATAATTTCCACATTCAAATTATCTTTTCATGAGTTAGATTTTCTAGTTTGTCTTGAAAATTGCTGTACTTCATGTTAAAATGGGTTTTCTATTTAAATAAATTCATTCAAATACTCCCATTGCCTTTGAACTGGCCCTTAGCATTTATTTTGTTGGAATTCTGAATTTATCTCACTACTCTGAGACACACAGCTGGGCAAAGAAGAGTGACTGCCGGCTTTGAGAAGAGCCAGGAGATACTGCTATGATTAAATGCAGTGTGTTCATTTTCCATGAGGAAAGAAATAGCAGATGGACATGGAATTCATGGTGCTTCGAATATTTCCAAAGCTGAAGTTAGAAGTATTTGATCTAGAGTTCCAAAAATTTATATGTGTGGACAATGTTTGAGGAATAAAAATGAATGTAACATTGAACCCAGTGATCATGTTTTAAATTCATTTTACAGAGGCTTTCTTTTTCTTTATTGCATTTATTTGTTCATTCATTCATTCACATGTGTGTGTGTGTGTGTGTGTGTGTGTGTGTGTGTGTGTGTGTGTACTTGTGGAAGTCAATTCTCTCCTTCAACCATGAGGGGCCTAAGGATCCATGTGGGGCCTGAAGATAAAACTAAGGTCATTGGGCTTGGCAGCAAGTACCTTAACTCACTGACACACCTCACTGGCCCCTACAGAGATAATCAGTAGTTAAATAGGAATGCATCCTCCACTTCTTTTTGCAAAATATCCTTTTCCAATGAGTTTCTTGAGAAAGAAGTTTTTGATGATTGTCAGAACTTAAGAAATTCAGAGTGTGAGAAAGTACGTGTTATTGCTTTTAAAATGGAAGAAGAGATAATAGATGTGTGATTTGTAAGTTTATAATCTACCTTAAAAATGAGGAAACCAGGAGGCTGGAGAGAAAGCTCAGCCGTGAAGAGCACTAGATGCTTTTCGGGAGGACCTGGGTTCAGTTCCCAGTACTCACATAGTAGCTAGGAACTGTTAGCAACTCCAGTTCCAGGAGATCTGATGCCCTCTTCTGGCCTCCACAGGTATTGCACACATGGGTACACTTACAGAAATGCAAGCAAGACACTCATACTCATAAAATAAATATATTTAAAACACTTTTTAATTAAAAAAATGAGGGAACATGGGTAATAGATATGCCACTAACACACTGTATAGCCAATAATTAATTTGACATATGCATTAATATGTTTCATCTTTTTTTTCATTTATAATTGGAAAGAAGATATATTTTCTTCAGTCTATTTTTACAGGGGTCGTATTAGGGTTTATGTGATAAAAGAATTTAAATACTTGTAGATTTTCCA
>NW_008344824.1:3189908-3190300 GCF_000622305.1 Nannospalax galili | reverse complement strand
CCAAGGTCTTATTATTCAACAATACAAACTTACTATATCTAAAACACTTTAAATCATAAGAATAATGAATATAATTGTTTAGAGAAAAACATGGAAACTTTTGAAATAGATACTACAATTATCAGTTTATCTTTTGATAAACTTTTAAGTTTTTATATGCATAATTTTATTGAACAAAACTTGTAATGGTGATTGGAATTGGAATCAGTATGTATCATTTCCAATATATTGAACAGAAGACAATGAACTTTATTTTTTGTTACCTATCTCCAACTTTTTGAGACACCTTGATATTAGAATATATGAGACTTTGGTTATCAATCAGGATAAAGTGAAAAGAGAAGGTAAGAATTATCTTAGAAGCCAGACTGATGGAAGGTTATATGATCAGA
>NW_008344824.1:3186581-3189803 GCF_000622305.1 Nannospalax galili | reverse complement strand
AAATAAATAAATAAATAAATAATTTTTTTAAAAAGCGTGTGCCAAATGTCCTGAACATTCAGGTGTCCAGCATTCTTTAAAGAGTATTGCAATTGCATTTTAGAACCAAAATGTGATTTTCCTAGCTTCGTTAGCTAGAATTTGGAGAAGCTAGTATCCTTGATGAAGACCTTAAGTGTCTTTCTGCCAGGGGTGGTGGTGCACGCCTTTAATCCCAGCACTCAGGAGGCAGAAGCAGGCGGATCTCTGTGAGTTCAAGGCCAGCCTGGTCTACATAGTGAGTTCCAGGACAGCTGGGTCTACAGGGAGACCCTGTCTCAAAAAGACAAAAAAAAAAAAGTGTCTTTCTTTTTTACTATAGAGAAGTTAAAAAGAATGAGATAAATATATATATGGAGTGATACAGAATAATGTTGTAGATATATTTGGAGAAACGAAGTAGAGAACAGTGAATACAGCATACTCCCCCTGGTGAAATATAAAAGTGATATATGTGTACATATTCATAAACTCATTCTGGAGAGATACAGGAAATGTGTAATGTGAGGAGGAAAGAGTAATTTTATTTCTTGCTCTGAAATCTACATTGTCTGATATGTATATAGCTATTCTGCCTTTTGAGCAGTTTGCACAGCACTTATTTTTTCCATACTTTTGCTTTTAATCTGTCTGTGTTTATATAGTCAATGTGAGGATATTGTAGACAAATTATATTTGGGAATCACTTTCTTGTCCAGGTAATTAAACACTTACATTTGATTATTTAGATTGCTGGGTTTAATAAAATCTACCATCACGATATTTGTTTTTCTGTAACAGATTTTCCGTCTGTCCTGTCTTCTTTCTGAGTGAGTCTTTTGTACGATTTAATAAATGACTATCACATTTTGGATCATTGAAGATAAGTTTTTGTTTTGTAGGTTTTTAGTGCTTGCTTCAGGATTTTCAAGTCAGATGCCATGATCAGTACATTGGTGGACATTTATTTCTTACATCATGTATTAATTACTTTTCTGTTGTTATGATAAAACCCATGTTGTTATGATAAAACCCATGGCCAAGGCAACTTATCAACAAGTGAAGTGTCCCCTGATGTAGTATGAACATTAAATTCTAGTTATATTTTAAATTATTGGGTATATTGAGATTATTAGTAGGTAGAGGTTTTAAATAGATTGCTTCAATTTGGGAGTAAAATCAATATGGTAGAATATAGTAAAACAGATAGTGAAGATATTAAGGTAGTGTTTTACAACATGTAGCTCATAATATAGTTATGGGATGCAAATTTCCCAATTAATGTCTGATTGAATTCAGGTGATGCAGTGCTTGAAAATCCTAGATGTCATTGGGGGTGGCTTGGGAGGCCTTATATTTTCCCCTACAAGCTCCAAAACTCCCTTCAAATAAATTCACAATTAGCTAAAAATGTGCTTAATATAAAAATGTAGTTTTAGGTATTCTTCTTCCACTTTCAAAATGTCTTTGATTGAGAAATTCTAGAACTCCTCTTGACTGAGAAAAAGAATTAGAGGCAAAGGATACACCTCAAATGCATGTAGGTATAATAGTCTCCTTCAAAGTTTAACTTCTATACATGCATATTTTAGAGTGACCTAATAGAGTGATACTGTTTATTAGATAATTGAAACTGATTTTTATTCTCACAAGATAACTATTTTGTCAATGATATATTAATAGCATTTAATAAAATTGGTAATTTAAAGTACATAGTTTGATAAACTGTGACTTGCATAGCGTATATACACTACTATGAAAGTAATGAGGTCCCTCACAGTAAAAAAATTCCTCTTTGCAAGGGCCTTTGTATTTTATGACATCTCCTTCTTTGTGGCCCCAAACATTCTGATCTTTTTCTGTCACTGGTTAATTTTGTCTTTTCTAGAATTTTACATAAATGAAATCATATAACAAATAGTCTTCTGTATTTGATGTGTTTTGTCTACCATGATTTTGAAGTTCATACATGTTACTATGTGTATTACTGAACAGTATTATATGGGTATGAATGTTCAATTTGTTTATCCATTACCCAGGTGTTATAAATCTGAACAATGATGCTATAACCACTCACATACACATTTTTGCATGGATAAGTGTGTTCATTTCTCTGGTGTAAAGAACTTGGAGCAGAATTGCCGAGTCAGAATACAATATTTTCAAACCTTATATAAGGTAGCATCATACAATGTGTCAAAGAAGGGCCTTCTACCTCAGTGAAATTTCTAGGAGTTCAGTGGTGTGGAGCATGCAGAGACATTCCTTCTAAGGTGAAGAATAAGTTGTTGCATTTGGCCCCTCCCTCCAACAAGAAAGAAGCACAACACTTGGTGGGCCTGTTTGGATGCTGGAGGCAGTACATTCCTCATCTGGGTGTGTTACTACGACCCCATATATCAAGTGACTTGGAAGGCAGCTACCTTTACCCATATATCAAGTGACTCAGAAGGCAGCTACCTTTGAGTGGGGCCTGGAACAGGAAAAGGCCCTTCAACAGGTCCTGGCTGCTGTACAAGCTGCCTGCCCATTGGGCCATATGATCCAGCAGACCCTATGGTGCTTGAGGTACCAGTGGCAGATAAAATGCTGTTTGGAGTCTCTGGAAGGCCCCCATATGGGAAATCACAGTGGAGGCCATTGGGATTTTGGAATAAGGCTTTGCCTTCATCTGCAGAAAACTATTCTCCCTGTGAGAGACAGCTCTTAGCCTGCTATTGGGCCTTAGTGGAAACTGAATGCTTCACAATGGGCCACCAAGTCACCATGAGACCGGAGCTTCCCATCATGATCTGGGTGTTATCTGACCCCCCAAGCCATAAAGTAGGCCGTGCACAGCAACAATCCATTATCAAATGGAAGTGGTATATATATGATTGGGCCCAAGCAGGCCTGGAGGGCACAAGCAAGTTACATGAAGAAGTCGCCCAAATGCCTATGGTTCCTACTCCTGTTACGATGCCTCCTGTTCTCAAGCATGCACCTATGGCTTCATGGGGTATGCCCTATGATTGGTTGACTGAGGAAGAGAAGACTAGGGCTTGGTTTACAGATGGTTCTGCATGCTATGCAGGCACTACTCAGAAGTGGACAGCTGCAGCATTACAGCCAATTTCTGGAACAACCTTGAAAGACACTGGGGAACGAAAATCTTCACAGTGGGCAGAACTTCGGGCAGTGCACATGGTTGTGCATTTTGCTTGG
>NW_008344824.1:3183295-3185139 GCF_000622305.1 Nannospalax galili | reverse complement strand
GGATGAAAGTATGGGTCACTCCTCCAGGGAACGAGCCAAGACCTGCAGAGGTGCTTGCTGATGGTGGAGGAAATACAGAATGGGTCGTAGAGGAAGGTAGTTACAAATACCAACTTAGGCCACGTGACCAGTTGCAGAAACGTGGATTATAATTGACATGAGTATTTTTGTCCTATTTGGTTAATAATAGGCTTGTGCATGTACACACATATGTTAAGCAGATACTTGAGTTATTCTTTTTTGAATATGTAATCGAGATGTGTTAAGTGGTTAAGTGTTGTGAACCTATATGATAATATTGGTTTATGAGACACTAAAGGACTAAGCATCCCTTGAAGACCTTCTCACCTACTCTAAGATATATAATGCATTGGTCATTGTATGATGAGATAGTTATATCATGTTAGGTGAAATTATGACCTCAACATTGTTTTCATTTGAAAATTAAGCATGACATAGAGAGATGCTATTGTGTGTCAAGTTGACAAGGGGTGGACTTGTGATGGCTAATCCTGGCTGTCAACTTGATTGGATCTGGGATTAACTGAAATGAAAGAGATCTTCTTGATTGGATCATCTAAAGCTGGAAGACACACCCTAAATGTGGGTGTTACCTTCTGATGGCAGCCGGTATAAAAGACCAAGGCAGAGGAGAACACGGGGCTTTTTGCGGCTTGCCTTCTCTCTCGCTGGTGGGTTCGTCTTGCTGCTGTAGACCGAAGACTAGCTGATATTTTGGAATTTGTCAGACCTCCAGCACCGGATTGGGACTACTGAGACATCCAGCCTTGTGGACTGAGTGACTACAGATTCTCAGCCTCTCCAGTGTGGTGCAGCCATTGTTGGACTACTCGGACTCTATCCTGTGAGCTAAACTGATAAATCTTTATACATATCCATTCTACTGGTTCTGTTTCTTTGGAGAACCCTGACTAATACAGGCAGTATAATTTTTTCATTTCTACTAATGATGCACCAGAGTTCTGGTTGATGATCTTCTTGTCAACACTTGGCATTATAATTCTCTTGGGTGCATATTGTACCCACTTTGGCTCTAATTTATCAAGAAAAGATTTGATGGACAAAGGAGTTACACTTCAAATTTGGGCTCTCCTATTGGCAAAAGAATGGAATGGCTTACATTATACATTCTAGTTTATTAATGAGTTGTCCATGAATTTGAAATGTCTTAAAGTCTTATCTAGATTGGATTAAATATAGCTTTATAAAAAATTCTGAACATTACAGGATATACAGTAGATAGTGTACACTAGTCATACCACTCTTCTACCCTTCTAATGTTGAGCCTCCTCCCATGTGCTCCTGGCACAATTCTCAGTACCTAGTAATCCCAATTCTACATTCAAATCATTTTTAAAATTTTCTACCTCTGAGAGAGAACATATGTTGGTTATCTTTCTGAGTATGGGTTATTTTGCTTACCATGATGTTTCTAGTTCTTTCCATTTTTCTGTAAATGATAAGATTTTGTTTTTCTTTACTGCCAAATATCCCATTATTTATATACAACATATTTGCTCTAACCCTTCATTGTTGATCATGACCTAGGCTGATTACATATATTAGATATTGTGAATAGTGTCACAATAAACATGTACACACTGGCATCTCTTAGTATGCTTCCTTCTTTTCCTTCAGATATATATCCAGGAGTGGGACAGCTGGAGCATACTGTAACCTTATTTTAGTTTTGAAGAAGCTTCATAGTTTTCATGGGTTGCTGTACTAATTTACATTCTCAGAAACCATGAATAAGAGTTCCTTTTTCTTCACATCCTTATCAGCATTTGTTATTACATATATATGTAATATATATTACATAT
>NW_008344824.1:3142026-3183268 GCF_000622305.1 Nannospalax galili | reverse complement strand
ATATGTATATATATGACAGCCATTCTAATTACATTGAGATAATAATTTGTGGTTTTGATATTGTACTGAATATTTTCTCATGGATTTTTTTTTGTCTGTTTGAGAAATGTCTACTCAGATTTTTTATTTTAATCAGGTGTATGGGTGTGTCTATGGGTATGTATCTGTGAGTGAGAAGGCCAGAAGAGGGTGTTGGAGTTCCCTTAAGCTGGAGGTACAGGCTGCTGCGAGACCCCTGATGTGAGTTATGAGAACCGCACTTGGAGCCTCTGCGATCAACATGCATTCTTAACCCGAGCTTCTTCTCGCTCCAGCCCTGACTTTTACTTTATAAAATAATAGATTTTTTCTATTTATGTTGTATATTAGTACAAATGAATAGATAAGAAGTATTTTTCTCCCATTTTTAGGTTATCTCTTCATTCTGCTCCTATTTCCTCTGCTGTACAGATTTTTAGTTTGATGTAATCCTATTTGAAAAATTTTGCTTTTGTTTCCTTTGCTTTTAAGTTACATATATATTTATTTCAAGAGACTGGTAAAGGCAAGGATCCCATAGTAAGTTGCCAGGATCTACTGATCTACTGATACTATGTTAGTTTGATCAACAGTGGTACATTTGTTTGGAAGTAAATTAAAGCATTTCCTTAAAAATACTTTTGTTTTTAGGTCATTCACAATTTTAGGTTGGCTCTCCTTCAAATATTATTTATAGTTTGAAAAAAAATCTTCTCTGTTAGTTTCTTGTTGGAGCAGGGCACAATGTGAGAAAGTACAAATTTCCTGCTCCTCATTATGTGGTTTTGGGAGTTGTTTTGCCTCAACAAGGCAGGTCATGGAAGTGTTATACTCAAGAGGCCCTTCAACATCACCATGAGATCAGCCATGGGAACTGCAGATAAAAGGCATAGACTTCAGGTCAGGCCATACTTCTTTCAAGCTACTCTTAACCTTTAAAACAAGCAGAATAAAGGTACTAAAACCTGGTGTTCCCTGTGTACTGCTTCAAGTGGCATCACTGGAAGAATTCCATTATAACATAGAATCTTTCTGAGCAGAGACTTCACAAAAGTACCTTCACTTTACAGAAAAGGAGTCAAGAATCAGGCCAGGTGCACAGTATCTAAGTGGTATTAAGTGGTATCTTCTTTGCTGTTTAGATGAAGCTAGTGTCATTGAGTAGTGGGGTGAGAAAATGAAGCCACATCTAAATCAGCAGCTTAGACAAGGAAACCCTTGCTTCATGATGTAGGCATAACCTGTAAATAAGAGACCTCTGTATGGCACTGTCCCCAGTAAGAAGGAATATATGGCTCTGTGAACCAAAGGGTGGGAAAGAGATTGAGTTATTTATAATCATTCTCAAGCCCCACAGGGAACTTTGTGATTTGACTCCCATAAATTTTGGCTGAGAAGATTTCTAGATCTTGGTCCATGAGGACTGAGCAAGGATCCACTCACCTACAAAATACTGTTATTTTTGGTGCTTTGTACCCAGGGACCAGTAAGTAAGGATAATTGGTTATGAGGAGGACCAGGGTTTCTTTTATCCACTGGGGATAAAGTGTCCCATATGTGGCACCCAGGCAATCCACTTGGTGTCCTTGCCCAATTGTACTTGTGAATTGATACATACAGCAGACCCTGAATGAAGAAGAATCTGATGATCAATGGCTAAGAACCCTGAGGAATGAATATTTGAGTTATACTGACAGGTAAGCCAATATAGATGTGCTTGAGAAATAGCTGTGAGGGGAATGTGGAGTGGATAGTGGAGGACAGGACAAGTACCAGTATGGACCAATGAGTGTCATTTCTCCGATTTTTATCCATTTTCTAAGCTTATTCTTAAAGGGGGGGCATTGTGGGCATCAAGGAGAAGTTACATTACCAAACTGCTGTGCATTGATTTATAGTCAGTCAGCCACTGTGTGTTTTTGGATCCAAAACTATATTTGCACCAGAGCAAACTTTTCCTGCTCTACTCTCAGACAAGAGTGAGCGCAAATGAGTTACCTGAGCTGGGCCGTTATCAACCCAATTTGGAATTCCTGTAATGAACAACTATGGCTTAGTGCTGCTCAATGGTCTGGCTGAGTGTTAGAAATGCACTGAAATCTGGGACTTCTTCCACTCACTACTCCTTCACAGATTTCCACCTGCATGGCAATCTGATATTCTCTGCCTTCTCTAGTTCCTCCCCCTTTGTCTCCCACAGACATTTCCTCTAGTTATTTTCTCAGACATCTAACTGGTCAGCATCTGCTTTACATAACATGACAACTGACAAGTTGGTGTTTTTGTAGTTCAGCAAAAGAAAATGATACTCATATAAAAGTGATGAAAATTGTTTAAAATCCTCAAGTAAAAAACAGAGAGTAGCATAATAGGTTTTATTAGAAGTTTTTACTGTACAAGTATGCTGTCTTGTTTCACGTATACTATATATAAAACTACATATAAATTTTATGCTAAATTTTTAAGACCCCAGAAATTCATGCAACTAAAAATAAATAATCACTGGGTCAAGACCATTATTATACACATATTATTTTCAGAAAAGCAAATATTTTTATGGAAATTAATGAGTTGAGCCTACTATTTTTATAGTGATACTGATAGGGCCTCTAAGCAGAGCCTGGGATGGCAACTCTGAGAAGGCATTGTGAGAAAATGCAAAAGGTTTTAAGAAGAGACAACACATTTAGCACTTCGTAGTAGGCAACCAGGAAAGTGCTTCAATTGACAGAAGTATGATTTAAAAGCTGGGAAAATGCTCTTGACATATTTCCTCATTTATAGTTAAACCCAAGTCTATACACACTATAGTAAAAGTTTTTGTTAAGGCTGTCTTAACATGAGGCTTGCAGAGAGAAACAAAAACATAATCCCGAATGGCTTTAGGAAGAGAAAATGTGTATCTGTTGTCCTCATCCTTCTTGGAAACTGACCAAGAAAAGATAATGAGCAGTAGAAAATTAAAAAGGAGTATTTGGATACCTTACATTTATTTCATTAAAACATTAAGCATGTTAATTACTGCTATCTGACACTATCTCCTAAAAATAATGATAAAAGGTCAGAGTAATCTTTCTGACATTGAGATTCTTCATATTTGTTTTTTGTGACACTAGACAACTGGGCAGCATCCTGACCATCCATTTTTTCCTCCCCTCTCACCAATATAAGCTCTCCATGGGTGAGATAGCTCTCTTGGTGCCTTTCTTTGAAGATCCCATAGTTTCTCCTGTTCAATTCTGCTAATCTTTCCAGTTCCATCCTTAGTCCATCTAGTCTTTACTCTGTTGTTCTTGCCATATGCATTACATAAATTGTTGCTTTCAAAATATGTATTCCTCTACTGTGAATGTGCATGTTTTATCTCTAACCAGATACAAACATCTTAGACACTTAATCTGTAAATATTATAAACACAGAATTTTAACATGCATGATTTTAGATACTGATACTGGTATGCAAACTGTCAATGCTCTAGTCATCTATAGCAGCTACTTGGAGTTAATGAGAATATTCTGACATGGCAAACTGAGTATTTACCATGTATTTGACACAATTTAAAGTTTTTACACACATTAACTTAATTTCATGACATTGCTATCATTTCTTATGGTTTACCACCCTGTATCTGCCTGTTAATTATATTGAGTTTGATTTAAAATAGGACTGTAATTCTTTAACTTCTCATCAAACCCATCATCTTGATTCTAATAGTTGTGTTCTCAACACTCCATAGTGTAATCCTTATAAAACCTTCCATTACACCTCTGTTCTAAAGTCTGAAATGGCCTACAAGTCTTTTATGTGATCTTTCTTCTCCATCACCCTGACTTCATTTTCCATTACTTTCTTTGGTCATCCTGCTCCAGTCACAATAATCCATAAGCACACAGTACATCCGGAGTATTAGATCTAGTTCTTTCTTCTGCTCAGACCAAAGCCTATTATACATATCTATATCTATCTATGCTGGATAGCTTTAGTGTCAACTTGACACATCTGGGTTGAGGGAGCCTCAATTGGGGAATTGCCTCTATTGGACTGGCCTATGGCCAAGTCTGAAGGGCATCTTCTTGATGCGTGACTTGGGAGGGCCCAGCCCATTGTGGGTGGTGCCACCCCTGGGTGGTGCCACCCCCGGGCAGGTGGGCCTGTGTTGCATAAGAAAGCAGGTTAAGCAGGGGCCAAGGGAGCAAGCCAGTAAGCAGTGTTCCTCCATGGCCTGTGCTTCAGCTCCTGCTTCCAGGTTCCTGCCCTGAGTTCCTACCTTGGGCTCCCCGATGAACTGCGACCTTGGAGATGTAAGACAAATAAACCCTTTTCTCACCAAGTTGGTCAGAGTGTTTTTTCACAGCAATGAAGAAACAAACTAGGACAATCATCTATCTATCTGTGTATCATCTATCTATCTATCTATCTATCTATCTATCTATCTATCTATCATTTATTATCATCTATCATCATCTATCTATCAATCATCTGTCTATCTATCTATCTATCTATCTATCTATCTATCTATCATCTATCTATCATCTATCTCTCTTTCTTAAAGGCCCCAGTTTTTTGATCTTTCTTTAAAACTTTTCACATCCAAATTCCTTTTAAAGCTGTATACTGTATCACATGCTTTCTTCATCTCTTTATTTAAATTCCTTGCTGGGGGTAGCCTATGGTATTCACCAGTGCATCTCCAGAGCCCCAAACAGTGCCCAGTACATGCAAGACAGTTAGGTACTGACAAATTTATTTCTAAGGTAGATTTTCTTTCTTCAAGGTAACTACCTTGGTTTATAATGCCCAAGTTTCCCAGTTTCTGTACTGGATAAATGGTAAAAATACAGGGCGCCACAGACTGCTCTGGCTTCTTCCATGCTGAACAGGGATGTAGAGTGTGGCAATTGGAGTACCCCATCAGTGGGTCAATCTAAAATACTACCAAATTGCATATCTCTTATCTGTAAGGGGGAAAGAAAGTCCTTGAATCATGAATAGGAGATGTGAAGGAGAAGTAAAGGCAAGAGAAATTAGCATTACAAGTTCTAGTCAAGGAAATAGAAAATAGTCCGAACAGGGTAAATTTCAAATGTTCATATGAGAGTCCATTGGAATTTCTTGACAAGGGAGTTCCAAAAACATCCCTCTATTGAGTTCCTCCTCATTTTAATTTTGTCTGCCTAAGCAGGACTCATGAGTCATGGATTCAGGATTTTCTTTCAGGTATTTTGATAGTTGCTGGAGTAGTTAGAATCAGTGTCAGTTCCCTCTCAAAGGCTTCTAGATAGGGGGAGAAAACAAATTTATTTATCACTTTAGAACAGTAGTGGGTTGTCTCCCTTAGCTACAGGTGGGCATTACAGTATTGCAGACCAAGATTTGAAGTCTTACATCTGAGCATCACTTTCTGGTTAGGAACAAAATCATCAACAAGTTGGGTAACCTCTTCAGAGGATGGTGTGATAAGAATAGGATGTAGGAATTGGCTTGGCAGTTAGGGAAAAATTACCCCCCCCACCAAAGTAGCCAGTTTATTGGATAAAAGGCACAATGTTCTTGGGCCTCTTAGCAACATACTCCACTCCAAAGGCCAAAAATGTTTAAAGTATTTGGGACCTTTTATCTAATCCTTAAAAGATTTTAGGGTTACCTTCAGTGGGAGGAATGTTGGAGTAGCCAAAGGACCCATTAAAAGAAAAAAAGAAGGAAGAGTACCTTAAAAAAAAAAAAAAGAAACAGAAGATCTTATCAGAAAATAAGTATTCTCAAGATATATGAACCAATATTTTAGGACCAACTTTTCCAACAGAATCTTTTTTTACAAAATATTTTATTTATTATTTTTATTTTATGAGCATCACGCCTACATGTAAGTAAACGCACCCATGCAACACCTACAGAGTACAGAAGAGGCTCTCAGATGCCCTGGAACTGGAGTTATGGACAGTTGTTGGATGGCATGTTAGTGCTGGAATTCAAACCCGGGTCTTCTGCAAGAATAGTCAGTGTTCTTAACCACTGATCCATCTCTCCAGCCCAACAACAGAATCTTTACAGAATTGTAGATAAGAATACAAGTCCAGTGCCAGGCATGGTGGCACATACCTTTAATCCCAGCACTCCGGAGGCAGAGGCAGGTGGATCTCTTTGAGTTGAAGGCCAGCCTGATCTACATAGTGAGTTCCAGGACAGCTGGGGGTATAGAGACCCTGTCTCCAAAAGACCAAAAAAAAAAAAAAAAAAAAAAAAAAAAAAACCCAAAAAACAAGTCCCAGATCTAGCCTTGTTATTATCTTTCAGAGTGGCTGTACAATGAATTAATACATGTAAACAATTCAGTGTAGAGCTTGTTCCATAATATATGTTAAAATATCTGCTTTTACTAAGAAAACAAAAACAAAAACAAAATGAAAACCTAAGATCTATCAGAACCCATCAGCCTGTAGAGCTTAAAATCAGTAACAGTTAATACAATGCTTTGGAGGCCTTAATTCCAAAGAGCACTTCATTCTTGGTGATTTGGGGGTCTTTACTCTCCATGTGTCCTGTGGTCATCAAACTTTGCTCCCTTTCAGACTGTGTAAATTCCTCCTGAAGCCAGTGAATCTCTCCCTATCATCTTCTTCTGACACTGGGCTATCTTTCATGTTTTCTCACATTCCTGCTGTAACCCTAGGCAAAGTCATTTTCTTCAAGTGAGTGGGTATATTCTGCATTTGGTTTTGGACTTGTTGTTAAGCAAAACAGATGCTGTCTTAGGTTAAATGGTGCCACCTCCCAAAAGACATATCCATGTCCCAACATTTGGAACCTGCAAATGTAACTATATATATATACATACATATACCTATATAATCTTTAGATATAATGTAGAACCCTGAGACACTCTTCATTTACCCGCTACCCCCCAATCCCTCCAGACCCTCACTAATTGCTTTTTTAGCTTCTGTAAAATGCCTGGCTGCTGCTTTAGACATGCCTGGACATACCCTGGCATGCCCTGACCCCCACCTGCTATTCCCCACCCCCTTCCAGGAAACTATAGATTAAGCAAGCCTGCACATAAAAACTGCCCTATAAGGTAAAAACGGAGACTCCTGGCCCCACAGGTAACAGCACATTCCACAGCCCTGAGAATAGCACCTACCAATAAGAAGCTTCCAGGGTTGCGTCTTATATATCCAATCGGTTTAAAATTATGTTGGCGTGCGCAGGCTCCTTGAACCAAGCAAAATATATCTTCGGTATCCCCCCCTTGTCTAAAACCTATGAAAGGCTCCATTCTCCCTTACTCTGGGCTCTCAGGATGGATCTGCTGAGTTGGTGAGGTCTGAGAGCCTGAGCTTAAGCCCGAATAAACCATAAACCTTTGCTTTTGCATTTTGGTGTGTTGGGTCCTCGGTGGTCTTTTTGGGGTCCAGTGGGTGAAGTACAACATTTGGGGGCTCGTCCAGGATCCCCCCAGAGACCTCCAAGAGGAACTGACCCCAAAAGGTTTGTGATCAACCGGCTGGGTAAGTTTTTGTAAAATTGTGTTTGTCCCCCTGTCTTTTTGTCCACCTGTCTTTTCTATACTTTCTCTTTGGTCGCGGCCATCTGATCTCAGTTTTTTGTCACTGGAATGCTAGCAAGGCGACCTGAAGGATTCGGGAGACGTCTCCGTCCTCTTTGGGGTGGGTGTTCCCCACCGGACACCCCACCAGGACACTAGTCCATCTGAAACCTCAGAGGACCTTGCAACCCTGTTGGGACATGCGAGTCCTATCTGTACGGTCTTTGGCACAATTGAGCCAGGGAATCCACACAGCCAAGAGTCCAGACCATCTGAAAGCTGCAGTATAATTTGGGCCCTCTGTGTCGTTCTTTTGTGATCTTCGTTCTAATTTCTTTGTTGATATAACGGATGGGACTGATAAATACTATGGGAAACACCCCATCTTCCCCTCTAGATCTTACACTAGTCCACTGGGGGGATGTTAAGACGATTGCCCATAACAATAGTGTAGATGTAAAGAAAAAGAAATGGACAACTTTATGTTCAGTTGATTGGCCCTCCTTCAATGTTGGGTGGCCCCCTGAAGGGACTTTTAACCTGAGTTTGATTTCCAGGGTAGAGGACCACGTCTTCTACCCATGTACGGGCCACCAGGACCAGATCCCATACATCGTGACCTGGGGAGGCCTCATTGAATGACCCGATGGCCCCCTGCCTGGGTCAAGTCCTTCCTTCCCCCAATTAATCCAACTGCTCCCCCTCCACCTCTGCAGGTCTTCCCTCTCAGACCAAAGGCGGAAGAGAAACCCATTCTCCAGGGAGGCACAGAGGAGAATGACATCTTTCCCCATCCTACTCCTCTCAGACGGGCACCCTGCCAATGGTGCCACAAGTGCAGGCCTCGCCTCCTAACCCTGAGGAGCCACCATCGCTTCCACAGGGACCTGCACAGGCCACACGGAGCCAGAGGGGGGAGGCCCCCCAGCCTGATACCATTGTCCTCCCCCTCTGACCGGCAGGGCCCCCAGACAGAGAGGGCAATCAGCCCTTTCATTACTGGCCCTTTGCCACCAGTGATCTTTACAATTGGCGTTCACAGAATGTGCCTTTCTCTAAATACCCCAGGGAGTTGATTAACTTATTGGAAACTGTTCTCTTCACTCACCAGCCCACTTGGGACGATTGCCACCAGCTCCTGAGTGTCCTGTTCACTACTGAGGAGTGAAACAGGATCCTGGAGGCAACCCGGAAATTGGTTCCGGGCCCCACCGGGGACCCTACCACAGACCCAGGCATCATTAATGCCAGATTTCCCCACCAATATGTCTAAGGTCTATGATGTCAGACAGGGGCCCAAAGAGAGCCCAGCCTCATACTTAGAGAGGTTACAAGATGCCTTCTGGCGGTTCACTCTGTATGACCCAGAAGTGGAGGAATCAGCTCAAATTGTGATGTTTGCTTTCGTTAACCAGGCAGCCCCTGACATCAAGAGAAAGTTACAGTCTTTAGATAGACTAGGAGAAAAGAACCTTAGGGACTTAATAGCAGTGGTGGAAAAGGTTTATAATAGAGGGGAGACAGCAGAACAAAGAGAGGAAAGAAAAGAAAAAAGACAGGAAGCAAGCCTGACCAGGGTCCTGGAGAGACAACAGGCCCGCCACAAGAAGGACCTCAGAGAGATATTATTGGCAACCAAAGTATGGAAGGAACTCACCGGCGGGATCCAGACAACGAAATAAGGTAGGGAAAAACCAGTGTGCATACTGCAAGGAGGAAGGGCACTGGGTGAAGGACTGCCCCAAGAAGAATAAGCAATCAGCTAAGGTATTACTGGCTCTAATTGGGGATGAAGACAGTGACTAGGGGAGACGGGGCTCAGGTCCCCTCCCTGACCCCAGGGTAACCCTGAAAATAGAGGGGAAACCAATTGAGTTTATGGTGGATACTGGTGCCCAGAATTCGGTTTTATTGGAGCCAAGAGGGCCAGTGTCCTCCAGAACTACATGTGTACAGGGGGCAACAGGAACAAAGCCCTATTCATGGACTACACAAAGAACAGTAGATTTAGGGAAGGGCCGGGTTTCCCACTCATTTCTAGTAATCCCAGAATGTCCCTACCCACTTCTGGGCAGAGATTTATTGTAAAAAATGAGGGCACAGATCCACTTCACAGCTAAAGGAGCCACCCTGCTTCACAATTGGGCACCAGTTCAGGTTCTAGTCACCAAAGACCTGACTGAGGAATACAGACTCCATCAGGAGCTGATCCGACCAAACCCTGTCAGATTGGCTCCAAATATTTTCCCAAGCCTGGGCTGAAACAGGGGGTATGGGTCTGGCAGGACACAGGCCTCCTGGATATGTTGAACTCAAAGCAGGGGCGTACCCTGTTAAAGTGCGCCAGTATCCTATGCCCCTAGAGGCAAAACGTGGAATTACTCCACATATCAGAAGATTAATGGAACTGGGAGTGCTGAGAACAACCCAGTCTGCCTGGAACACCCCACTCCTGCCTGTCAAAAAGCCCCAATCCGGGGACTATAGACAAGTACAAGATTTGAGGGAGGTGAACAAGAGAGTTATTGACATTCATCCCACTGTCCCCAACCCTTATATGTTACTCAGTACCCTGCCACCAGATCGGCAATGGTATACAGTTCTGGACCTCAAGGACGCCTTCTTCATCCTGCCACTAGCTCCCAGCAGTCATCCCTACTTTGCCTTCAAATGGCATGATCTGGAGGCAGGGATCAGTGGCCAGCTGCCTGGACGCGACTGCCTCAAGGGTTTAAAAATTCTCCAACTATATTCGATGAGGCCCTGCATGAAGATCTGGGTGAGTACAGAGCCCAACACCCCGACATAAGCCTGTTACAATATGTAGATGACTTATTGATCGTGGCACTGGACCAGAAGTCCTGCCTGGAGGGGACAGAGGACTTACTCCACATACTTGGGGACTGGGGATACGGGCCTCAGCAAAAAAAGCTCAGATATGTCTGCAAGAAGTGACTTACCTAGAAAATGCTGGTGAAAACCAGGAGTCGCCTGGAGATGGGAGAATGTGGGGCCACAGACCTAAAGGCTGCTGTCTGTCTCTCGCCCTTTTAGACGCTACCACGGAGATGGGCCCTTCAAAATAGCAGCTGTGGTAAGTTCCAGAAAGATCAGACATTTTAGCTCAGTAGGCAAAGGGCATATACCCCAATTGTTTTGTTAGGGGAAGAGGAATTTACTGTTTGTTTGAATATACTGCTTGCCTGAATTTACTGCTTGAATTTACTAAATGTTAGGGGAAGAGGAATTTACTGTTTGTTTGAATATACTGCTTGCCTGAATTTACTGCTTGAACTTACTTGTTTAAATTTACTGCTTGTAACCAATTAACTCAACTGGAGACACAGGCATCCGGAGATAGAGGCAAAGTGCTACAGTCCCCAGAGCCTGACCTGTTCTGTGTCATGTCATGTCTGCTTACACAAGATAACAAGAAAGAATTGTACCAGGCACATATCAACCATCTCTCCCCGATTGAGACACCTGAAGGGAGTTGTAACATTTTTCTTGTTTTAAAGTTATTGGTTTGGGAAATGCTTGCTTTGAAACTATTGGCTGTATAAACACGGGCTTTTGTGTAATGGTTGTGGAAGCCTATATAATCTTTACCTAAAATTGTCTCAGGGTCGATCGCTCTGACGAGACCCGCATGTCTTAGAAGGACGGTCGGCCCCAGCTAGCTGGTTTAGTAAAACTCTGCTTGATTTTTGCATCTCTGTACTTGTGCATTTGTTCTCCAGAAGAGACCCACGGAGTCACGGACCCTAACACAGCTTCATCAGAAATGGTAAAAGGCATGCTGGGGGAGCAGTCACAACCACCTCAAGAGTCATTTGGGTCGAGCCATTGCCAATAGGTACATCGGCCCAAAAAGCTGAACTGATCACGCTTACCAAAGCCCTAAAGATGGGTAAAGAAAAGAGACTCAACGTCTACACAGATAGCAGATATGCATTTGCCACTGTGCATATCCATGGGGCCCTCTATCAAGAGAGGGGCCTCCTTACTGCAGAGGGAAAGACTGTTAAAAATAAACAAGAGATCTTAGACCTCCTGTAAGCCCTCTGGGGCCCAACAAAACTAGCCATAATCCACTGCCCGGGTCACCAAAAAGGAAACAACCCTACCCAGAAGGGAAATAATCTTGCTGACAGGACAGCTAAAGAAATAGCCCTGACCTCCACGATCCTGCCCATTCTTGTTGATTCCGGAGCAAGGGAACTGCCTAAAATTCCCCACTATAGAAAGGGCCAAAGTCAAAATTAAGGAAGGAAATCAAGCCATTGAAAACATTGTTAGGCATTGTCATGCCTGCCAATTAACCAACTCAGCTCCGTCCCATGCTAACCCAGGATCCCGGAGCAGAGGGACATGACCGGGTACGTATTGGGAGACTGATTTCACTGTGATCAAACAGGGAAAATTTGGATATAAATATTTACTAGTATTCATAGACACCTTCTCTGGATGGACTGAGGCCTACCCAACCAAGCATGAGACTGCTCACGTGGTGGCCAAGAAGCTAATTGAAGAGATCCTGCCCACGTATGGTTTCCCAACTACAATTGGATCAGATAATGGGCCAGCCTTTGTCTCTCAGGTAAGCCAGGGAATAACTACTGCACTGGGGGCCAATTGAAAACTGCATTGTGCTTATAGACCCCAGAGTTCAGGACAGGTAGAAAGAATGAGTAGCTTTAGAGACTGGTGCAGACTGGGTGGCTCTCCTCCCCTTTGCCTTTTTTAGAGTAAGAAACACTCCATACCAGATGGGTTTGACCCCCTTTGAAATCATGTATGGAAACCCCCCTCCTATGATACCTAGCCTCCAAGCTGACCTAGTATCGACCTTGGGAGACCAGGACCTACTGGACTCACTCCAGTGGTTAGAACTAACCTACCAATGGGTCTGGCCGCAACTCAGAGCCATATATGAAGCTGCTGTCCCCCCACAACCCCACAGGTTTAAACCAGGTGACTGGGTCTTCATCCACAGACACCAACGGAAAAATCTCGAGCCAAGATGGAAGGGCCTCTTCGTGATCCTCTTGACGACTCCTACCGCACTCAAAGTGGACGGCATCGTGGCTTGGGTGCACTACTCCCACACAAAACCTGCCGCCCCATTTGCAGTCCTAGAGGATTACAAGGGAGACACCTGGAAGGCATCCCCACACCCTTCGAATCCATTCAGGCTCCGTATCCAATGAGACCCTTCCTGCTAACCTGTCTATTGTTGATATTGAACTGCTTATCAGCTGATGGCACCTTTCCTGCAAGTAACATAAATCCCCATATGCCCCAAAACTTAACTTGGGTAATCACCAACGCCGCCACGGGGATGGTCATCAACTCTACCTCCAAGACAGCCTCTCCCAACACTTGGTACCCCGACCTTTGGGTTGACCTCTGTGACATCTTTGAAGGAGAATGGGAACCTCATGACCAGACCCCCTTTCCTCCCTTCGGCTGCCGAGACCCCGGCCCCAGATCATGCATGCGAAGCCTCGCCATCTGCTTTTGTCCAGGCCATGGACGCAGCAGACAAGTTAAGAACAATTGTGGGAGACCTGGGGATTATTATTGCACTGATTGGGGCTGTGAGACCACTGGCACATACTGGTGGAAAGGGTCATCAACCAGGGATCTAATAACCCTACAACGGGCCCCCAGATCTACCACCCTGGGATGGGGAGGGACCACTGCAGGAGGTAAGGGGGGCCCTGCGCCCAACCACGGTGCAACCCCCTCATAATTCGGTTCACTGAGAAAGGAAAACAGTCTATGGGGTGGGATGTAGGACACACATGGGGCCTATGGCTATACGCTGCAGGGAGAGACCCTGGGGCCCTCTTTACCGTTCAACTCCTCCTCCAACAGGTCATCCATGCACTGGGACCCAACCAAGTCCTAAATCCCCCCCCAGATGATTCTCATAAATCTTCTCCAGCTAAACCCCCTCCTGGACCTCCCACTGCCGAAACCTATACTCCTGTGCCAACAACTCAGGCTCTTGAGTCCTCAAGGGCAAATCCTATTCCTCCCCCTCCTGCCACTACCCCAACCCGGGAAACTCTTTTGCAGATGCTAAATTCATGTTATTACTTCCTCAATGCAACCAACCCGAATGCTACCCACTCTTGCTGGCTCTGCTATGGTGTTGCACCCCCTTCCCATATTATGAGGGAATTGCTGTACGAGGAACGTTCTCCCTCGTGGATTACACAGAATGCAGATGGCTATCAAATGTTTCTCTTACCCTATCTCAGGTAACTGGCATTGGGACCTGTGTTGGCCAGATCCCACTGACCTATACGAGCCTCTGCAACACCATCCTCCTCCTTAATGTCACAGGGAGGGGGCAGTTCCTCCTGCCTCACAATGACACCTGGTGGGCCTGCACCACAGGACTAACAGCCTGTGTAAATCAGAAAGTCCTGCAGAGAACATCTGGTTTCTGTGTTATCAGACTCCTGCCTAGAAGCACCTACCACACTCATGAAGATTTCTTAATCCTCTATACTAGTCTAAAAGGCCCAAGAACTACCAGCCTCACTAGACTTAGAAGGGAGCCAATAACCACAGTAACCTTAAGTCTATTCATTGGGACAGGGATTGCTGCTGGGATAGGGACAGGAGCCACAGCCTTGGCAAGACAAGATCAGCATTATTCCCAGCTCAGATCCAGCTTAGATTCAGATCTCCTACGAGTCGAGGAGTCAATTACTCACCTACAAGACTCCCTGAGCTTGCTGGCTGAGCTAGCCCTGTAAAATCGTAGGGGATTAGACCTCCTGTTCTTACAGCAGGGTGGTCTATGTGTCGCCCTAAGAGAAGAATGCTGTTTTTATAGGCACCACTCAGGATTAATAAAGGATAACATGGCCAAAATAACAGAAGGGTTGGAACAGAGGAGACTAGAACGAGAGGCCAGACAGTGATGGTTTGAGTCCTGGTTCAACCAATCTCCCTGGTTGACAACCCTCATCTCCACTCTCTTAGGTCCCCTTACAGTTTTATTTTTAATACTCACCTTTGGGCCACACATCCTCAATAGATTAGTACAGTTCATGAAGGACAGGTTAGGCACCATCCAACTTATGGTTCAGAGGCAACAAGTCTATATGCCCCTTAGCACGATCCCCCCAGATACCTGTGAGCTGGCCGACCAGAACCCATGATTGGGTTCCCCAGTTACAAGACAAGGGGAGAATGTAGAGTCCTGAGACCCTCTTCATTCACCCGTTACCCCCCAATCCCTCCAGACCCACCCCACTAATTGCTCTTTTAGCTTCTGTAAAATGCTTGGCTGCTGCTTTAGACATGCCTAGACATACCCTGGCATGCCCTGACCCCAGCCTGCTATTCCCCACCCCCTTCCAGGAAACTATAGGTTAAGCAAGTCCACGCATAAAAACTGCCCTATAAGGTAAAAATGGAGACTCCTGGCCCCACAGGTAACAGTCAGCACATTCCACAGCCCTGAGAATAGCGCCTACCAATAAGAAACTTCCAGGGCTACATCTTATACATCCAATCGGTTTAAAATTATGTTGGCACACACCGGCTCCTTGAACCAACCAAAATGTATCTTCGGTATCCCCCCCACTTTGTTTAAAACCTAAAAAAGTCTCCACTCTCCCTTACTCTGGGCTCTTAGCACAGATCCGTTGAGTTGGTGAGGTCTGAGAGCCCACACTTAAGCCCGAATAAACCATAAACCTTTGCTTTTGCATTTTGGTGTGTTGGGTTCTCGGTGGTCTTTTTGGGGTCCAGTGGATGAGGCACAACAATAATATATAAATACATATTGCTAAAAAAGAATGAAAAAGTTTTATTAGTGTATATTAATTGCATATAATAAATGTATTTCAATCATATTCATACCTGCAGTACCCTCTGTCCCAGGACTTTTAGGAGAAATTCTTTCCCAGTCCCCACTCTTCACCAGTGCAACTGGACACAAAAGACATGCCCCGTGTATGACAAAGGAGCTTCCAGACAGAGAGATGGTCATCTGAAGGAGAGCCACCTCACTCAATGTGCATCTCATGAGCAATAGCTTCCACTGTATGCAATATTTAATTGGAAATTCATTTATTACAGCACTTTTCTGACAACTATTGGAGACCCCAAAAGTGTTCTTAAAAGAATTATGGAAACTTGAAAAAAAAACCCCAAAATATAAAACAAGTGGCCTAGGTCTAGGGCCAGTCTCACATTACAGAATTACTACAATTGAGCCCTTTTCATAGCAGGGCCTCACAGGTTCAAATGGTGTAAGTTTAAAGGTTTAAAGTGTTCAGGTGTTAATAGTTTCTCGGGGTAGCTGAAGAAAGATGAGAGGCCCAGCCTCTTTCCCCAGGCAACATTCCAAATAGCTCACGTGATTTTTAACAACTCACCGGCACAAACCCAGGGCTCTCAGGCTGGGTGACGCATCCCTTGCCCTTCCTCTGACAGCTTCAGTGCCCTTACTTAGGTGGTTAGACTATGCCTGAATCTAATTTTTGTGTGTGCATCTTTCTGGACCAGAATGGCCATGCTTCAGGGAGTATGCATCGAGACGGTGTACGCTCAGCTCTGGGATGTCTCGGAAGGCACCAAAGCGGCAGCAGCCGTGGTGCTTGACAGGCAGTGGCGTGGACACCCAGGCGAGGCCCCGTGCTCGTCACGCCCGTGTCCACGGGGCCCTGCGGCTCTAACCCACAGCACGCAGGCGCATTGAACCCAGCATGAGGGTAGCGGCCCTGATCAGGTAACGTGGCGCGGAGCCGCCTCCCGCCTCTTGGGCCAGGCAGGGCGACTCCTCTGCAGCCGGAGCAGAGCAAGTGGTGTCTGCTGCAGCCGCGTGGCGCGTCAGCTATGCCCCGGGGCCACAGGAAGAGGCGGGGCTTTTGGGCCGCATCCGGCCCTCCAGCTTTCGCCATGGGCTCTGTGCGTTAGTCTCCTGTGGTATCACTGGGCAAGGCAAAGTGCTATAGTCTGGGTCTACCACGGGGGCGGCTTAACCACGCCTGTTGGACCTTTAATCGCTCTGCTAGACTGTGGAGAGGCACTGTTTAACTCCATTTGGCTAAAACGTCCCGCCGTTTTCTCACCAGTTTCATTCATCTTGGGGTCTCAGATGTCCTTTTCCAGGGTGCTAGTCTTGCCGGCTCCCATCCCACAGCCTAGCTTAGCAGGATGGCCATGGTTTGCTCTTGCCATGTATTCTGCTTTGGAACGGGGAGTATTGACAAGGGATGTCTCTCCTGGTGGAGTTGGTACTGTGCTAGCTTTACCCTAGATCTAGTTGTCTTGCTTTGGTTACCGGTAGGCAACGATGTAAGCCTTATTCTAAAAGGAGTTTGAAACCAGTAGTAATTTACCGTATTTAGAAGTCCACACACGGTCGTTAACCCAAAACCACTATAATCTGAATAAAAATGTTTGAAAATTGTTACTAAATGTTTAAGAGCTATATGTTAGGAGATACGAATCCACAACATAAATATACACGCTTAAATGTATTTTACAGATCTAAATTATATATAATTTTTTGTAACATGGAAATACATTTAAACTTTTTGTAGTGTGTATGTACTCTGTGTGTGTGTGTGTGTGTGTGTGTGTGTGTGTGTGTGTAAAACATGGGATACTTGTGTATTTGGGGGATAAAATGAGTTTCTTACATATCTTTAGAACAAGTATACTATTGTACTAACACATAAGCAAGTCCCTTTGACTTTTATTGTTGAATGTTAGCTTGAAGATTTATCTAGGCTGACTATTTTAAATTATTCTGAAACATAAACCCAAACCATTGAGTAACTAAACTTGTTTTTCTGTGGGACACACCTCACAAACAGTCATGTCCTATTATCTGTAGGATACTGATTTCAGGACCCTCTATGGATACCAAAATCTTATTTGCAAAGTCTTCTGTATAAAATGATATATAGAACCCATATGTATCCTCAAATATACTTTAAGCCGTCTTTAGATAACAGAATACCTGTTGAATAAAATATTTTTATTTATTTATTATATATTTATTTATTTTGGTCTTTCTGAAACAGGGTCTCCCTGTAGCCGCTACTGGCCTGGAACTCTATGTAGACCATGCTGACCTTCATCTCACAGAGATCTGCCTGCTTCTGCCCCCTGAGTGCTAGAATTAAAGGCATGCACCACCATGCCTGGCATAAAATGCTATTATAATAGTTATTCTATTGTACTGTTAAGCAAATAATCTACATGCTCAGTAACTGTGCTTCCCCTCCTCCCTAAATTCTTTCATTTGTAGTTAGTTGAATCCACGGATATGAAATTCACAGATAGGGAGGGCCAGTGGTAAGCTGACTGTACTTAGCTGTTTATGGAGTTCTAAGAGAAAGGTAATCAGCATTTTCAAGATTGTTTGCCCTGGAAAGCTTTTAGTTCTTAGCCCGTTAGTCTTCTACAGAACACAACCATACCAAAGATGTGGGTATATTTTAAACTTTATAGCTAACTTATGACTGTGGATGTTCAATCCTTCAGTCTTTAATATTTAATAAAATTAGTTTATTCTTTCTTGGAGGAAATAGAGCAATAGGGTCTAATAGAGGTAGTTCTGAAGACCTACTTAGGAGAAAATCTGAATGTAAAGACAGGGATCATGGGCTCGTTAATACTTTCTTTTGCCTTTGCATCTTCTGTCTCTTGATAGGCTCTACAGTGAAATTGTTGAGACTGTGGTGGCTGAAGTATGGCTTCACTTGATTGGTGTCTATCAGCATTTTGATTTTCATCTGCATAGAATTTGGAATCAAGTATATCAAAGTCTGTCATACGATTTGGACTCAAATTTGTAATTTCATACTTTAGTGGATGTTAATAGTCAATAGTTGGGTTTTATGTAGTTAGAACAGATTTTTAAAAAAAATAGTATTTATTTATTTATTTATTTATTTATTTATTTATTTATTGTGTATGTGTGTATTGCCTGCATGTAGGTAAGTGTACCTGTGTACTGTAATGCCCATAGAGGTCAAAAGAGGGCTATGAATTCCCTGGAACTGGAGTTACGGATGGTTGTTAGCTGCTATATGAGTTCTGGAAATCAAACCCGGGTCTTCTGCAAGAGCAGCCAGTGCCCTTAACCACTGAATCACCTCTGCAGCCCTAGAATTTTTTTTTTTTTTAATTAGGGAATTTCATCTAAGGAACATGACATATGTGTTAAGCTGGGATATCATTTTGAATAATTTTTTATTTGCATAACACACTTATGTTAAGTAAAACCCCTATCACAAATATCATATTTTGTTTAGAGAGTCTGTATTATAAATGCACATAGTTTTGTAGGTTCCTAGAAATAGCAGCCTTAGACATTCAGATTCCTGTGCTCAGTTTGCTTCTGATTTACAAATTAATTGTATTTTATGGTTTGTAGTTGTGAAACAGTCTCTCATGTAGCCAGAAAAGCTAATAAACAGTGTGTTCAATTCTGATGTCTAGTGATTCTGTGCTAAATGATAGTCAGTGACCTGACATGTCTCTCTATGATTTGTTTTTCAGTGGTGGGAAGGACAGCTGTTATAACATGATGCAGTGCATTGCTGCGGGGCATCAAATTGTTGCTTTAGCAAATCTAAGACCAGATGAAAAGCGAGGTGAGCAAACAACTTTTTTGGAAAGCTTTCCAAATGACTGAAAGCAGGCTTTATTGTTTTGTGCAGCAGGGAAAGTGGGGAAAACAAACAAACCAAAAACCTTTGACTGTTAGCCATATTAGATACAAAATTCTGCATGAAACTTGACATTAGATGTTTTCACACACATAACCTTTAATATTCAGATCAGCTGCGAGAGACACTATTAACTAATTAATTAATGATTTTATTTTCTCCAAAATAAAATAGCTAGCAGAAACATTTAGAACATAAATATAAGCTCTCTCACTTTAGAATTTGCTGCCAACTCATATCTCCAAGAGTTGTAGGCTGAAGAGATGCCTCAGTGCTTAAGAGCACTGGCTGCTCTTGCAGAGCACCTGGGTTCTGCTCCAAGCACCCACATGGCAGCTAACAGCTGTCTGTAACTCCAGTTCCAGGGGATCTGATGCTCTCTTCTGATGTCTGTGGGCACTGTAGGACATGGGTACACCTACCTACATGCAGGCAATACACTCATACACATAAAATAAAAAGAAAATATTAAAAGTTGCAGGCAATGTTCAAGTAGGTAAGAAGCAATCTGATGAGTTGTGTATTCTTAGTGCATAATATATGAATTTTACCATTGAAAAGATATCATTTAACTGTCTTACATGTAAGTGAAACACAAAGCTTGAGAGAGCACTTTCAAGGTATTTATGGTAAAAAACATCAACAGATAACCCACAAATCTCATGTTGACTCCATTTTTTTCAATTTTTTTTCTCCAATGAAATTTCCTGTTAGAACTTTATAAAAATGAATGTTTCTTTTTTCTTTTTTTTTTTTTTAACCAGTTTTTCTTTATATTCTTTGCTATGCTGATATCACTGCCAATGTAAGGGAGAAAAAATTAGAACTGACCTATTTCTGTCTTGTTCCTTTTCTCCATGGGTATTCTAGTCAGATCTTTTACCCTCTCTTTAACTTTTTTCTAAGCTCTATGCTTTTGCTCTAGTGTTATTTCAGGGTGAATTAAATGAGTAGTGTTTGTGAAAATATTAACCATAATTCCTATTGTGAAGTTATAGGATTATAAATTGAGTTGAATCAGAATCTAACGTTATTTCTCATCCTCCCTTCCTCTCTCCACCCCCTTCTTCCTTTACTTTCCTCAGGTTTCCAGTGTGCTGTAATTTTAAATTTTCAAATAAACACATCCACACTTTAATAAAAAGCAATTATTTTGTGATTGCTATTTATTTTCTCTTTTCTTTATATCCTCTAATAGAGTATAAGCCTTTTAAGAGGAGATATCATATCTCATACTTTCCTGTCAGTGCTTCACAGCTCTTGGAAGCTGTGCCTGTAGTGGGAGTTCACTCAGTTTCTTGGTGGACCAGTAAATATTGAACTTATTTAAATTAGCGTGGAATAATGGCCAGTTATGTCAGTCATATATTTGAACTTTTTTTCTTCTGTGATAGACACCCACGTAATTTTGGAAGTCATACTGAAAGATGAAAATTGGAAGTATTTGATAGGAAGAGGTAGAACTTACAAAGACTCACGGCAAATGTATACTCTTGAGATTTTATACCAGGATTCTGCTGATGAAAGAAACAGATTTTTAAAAGTGAAGACTTTATGCTAATAACCTTCTAGTTCTAATTTTTAAAAAGAAAGAAAAGTCTTTCAGATGATGGCTGTGGCCTCTGTGTTGTAAATGAAGCAGCAAATCTTTCAAGGTCTAGTGTTTGTTACAAAGTGAAGAAACTCCCTAAGCCTTGCTTCTAGTCAGGCAAGTGAGTCTTTATCTAGAGAAATCTTAGTACTTAAAAAAAAAAAAAAAAAAAAAATGTTTCTAGGGCATATAGTGTATCTATCACTTAATTTCCCTCTTTTAATTGGTATCTTGCTTTCAGCTTTTCCGCATGAATTATTACATTTATCTTGCATGAAATCATTATTATATAATCTTCCATTTGTTCATTTTGCTGGCAGAACAGTAAAATAACATGCAAGTATATTTTAAAATTATATTTATTAATAGAATAATGACACTTAATAGAATATTATCTACTGATGAGTAATTCAATAGTAAATAAAATTAGAATATTATGAACTAAAAAGCTGAAAAAGTCAACTGAAACTATGTAGTTGGTATAGAAAAGATTAGATTTCTGCGGATCGGTAGATGGAGATGGTTTGCTAATATTGATTTAAAGTCAGCAGGAAATTGGAATTGTTGAATGATTTCTTTTCCCTTAAATATATTGCAAGGCGCCTCAATGAAGAATGACTGGCAGAGCCGATTCCATTGCATTCTAAGCTAGTTAGAATGTATTTACAACATTGTTTTTAGAATGTTTTCACCACATTAGGTTTTAGTACGCACTGTGGAAAATAATTTATTCCCATCAATGGGGATAATGTGTACTTGTCATAAAATTCACAAACCCTCTCTTTAAATTTGTAGTAGGAACTTTGTGGTATGTTAATTGAAATGCTTTGGGTAACAGTGGAGTCTTGGTTTTATTTGCTCTTGTACCAGTTGTTGCTGTATACCTTCCACTCATAAGATTACATTGTGGTAAGGACTACATGGAGCCTTAACTACAATTTATTGGGTTTTGAATCCATTACAATGCTTAGTTATTATGCCAATTTCAGGATGTTTCTTACTATATAACTCAAGTTTCTTTGAATTAATTGATTTGATTGCATCAATATCTCTTAGCATTAATACATTTAAAGATTCAGTTTTACTTTCATAGGAGGGAAGGGTGAAAATACTTGGGCTGACCTTGGCTAAATCAGTATTAAATACTGTGATGAGAAATAGACTGATTTATAATAAAGAGTACCATTCTGTAGGAAGCCAATCTGCTGTGGAGGTCAGAAATCTCATGATTGATAATGAAATGGCATATGGTAATGGTTTTGATTGTTAAAGAATAGTTAACTCTATTATTTATTCCCATCAATAGGGCATTTTTTCATTTTAGAGGAAAACCTTGACCTGCTGAACATAAAACATACACACGCATGCACTTGTACATCTGTCAAACAAATTATTTTGTAATCCGTTATTTTTTGATCTTTAAATTGTGATCCTGAGCCTTTAATGGCTAAACCATCTCTCTAGCCCAAGTAAACAATTATTTTCTAATTTAACATATTGTAAACATTTTCCATGGCATTGAATATTATTCTCCATGTCATTTCTCACATATCTTCTTTTGAACACAAATACTTCTATGAAATATAAGCAATCTGGATAAACTCAAGAGATAATTACTACTGTATTGTCTTGTTGGAGGACTGAAAGCATATTAGCTTAGGAAAAACTGCAACGAGGACATCTACTTAGCATTATTTACCTACAGATGTCAAAAACTTATTTGCCATGTAATGGTTTTTTAACCATTATATTTATAACGTTTGAAATTTGGAATCTGAAGAATACATTTTGGGACATGCTCTTAACAGTTGCATCAAAGGCTGTATCACATTTCATTATGTGAATATGCTGTAGTTCCTGATCTAATACAAATAGTGCTGTGATAAATGCTTTTGCAGACAATCTGTATATATTCGTGATTCCTTTTTAAACAATAGTTATGATTGAAAGCTCAGCATATTTCTGAGTTTATTTATTTTACCATATGATGGATTATAACCCATTTTTTAAAAAAAGTTTTACTTATAATATTTGGGGAATCTTGTGTCACCCAGTGATTGTATTATTGATTAACTTATCATGTTTCCAAACACATTTTTAGTTACACTAACAAATACTGAATTTACATGTTTTGTTAAAGTACTGAATATAATATATACCAAGCACCTCTACTTTTTTCTGACAAATATTTATCACTTACTGAATAGTCAATTAAGAAAAGTTTTTATTACAAATCTAGATGTCTTTGTGAATAACCACAAATGATTTGAATAAACCACTTATATAATTAAAATCTGTAATTGAATAAACTAATCAAAATTTATTGGCTACATTGTTCTCTTTAAATGTTGTATATAGTGTTACAATTTTATATGTAGTTTTGTTGGTAAACAGCAGTGCAGATGATTAGAGCTGATCCCACCTGAATTTAACTCTGGCCAAATGTGTAATTCCTATCTTTTATTTCACTTTAAAAGACAGGGCAATGTAAGTTCAGAAGCTTAGTTTGAAGAAGTAAAACCTACTTCTTAAAGTCTACTTCTTTTCTGCCTTTATGATTTTTTTTTTCTAACTATTTCAGTGGGGTCCGATGAACTGGATAGCTACATGTATCAGACAGTGGGTCATCATGCCATTGACCTGTATGCAGAAGCAATGGCTCTTCCCCTCTACCGCAGAACCATAAGAGGAAGGAGCTTGGATACAGGACGAGTGTATACCAAATGTGAAGGTGACGAGGTTGAAGATCTCTACGAGCTTTTGAAACTTGTTAAGGTATGCCGAGTAGCTAATTACATATTTTTTGAATTTTGTAAATCTTGTTTACTGAATTATTTAATATTAAATAATTTGCAACTGTTGTCCAACTGTTTTGTGAATGGATATTTTGTCTTTTGTGGAGTAGATAACAAAAATCCTTTTAGTATGGTTTATATTAAAGAATATACAAAAATTAGATTTTTGATAGTGATTGACTTCTAGGCTTGGCAAATAATATTTAAGTTTTCTTTTCCTCAGGAGACTAGAAAAAAAATAGCCATTCAACCTTTTTTTCTTTAACACATACGTATAGTTTGTTGTTTTTTGTTTTTCTTTTTGAGACAGGGTCTCCCCTGTAGCCACACCTGCCCTGGAACTCACTATGTAGATCAGTACACCAGGCTGGCCTAGAACTCACAGATATCCTCCTGCCTCTGCTTCCTGAGTCCTGGGATAAAAGAAGTGTGCCAACACACTTGGCTTACAAATATGTTTTTGCATGAGTACTAAACAAATCACATGAAGCCTTGTTTCTTTAGATCATACTTTTCTAGTGGAAGAGTAAGCTAATAAATATTATGATTAATGTTGAAGAGTATTGTGAAAAAGAGTGAAGCATGGTGAAGGTGTGAGCAGGGAATAGCCAGGGCACTGGTGATACACGTGATAGTGAAACCTTTCAGGTGAAGTATAGTTTAGGCAGACCACTACTAAGGAAGTCAGAGACTGAGCTCCGATTGAATTTGCAAAAGTATGAATTAAATACTTGTGCCTTTCTATATGTTATTCTATTGCCCATCATGCATTCACTGTTAATTTCAGTATACAAAATTTAGCAGAGATGTGTGGGGATCTAGTAGATACTATACTCAGTAAATGTTAATTAAAGGAGATTATTTATATTGAGCAACTATCTTTTTATTCTCATTGATAGCCACCTATTGATAGTTTGGTATTCTTAAATACAAATACTTATTCAGCTGGTGATACTCAGCTCACATAAGGCATATTTACAAAATAGGAAACTTGGGTTAGTGTGTACTGGATGTCTTAATGTTTCACAGTGAAAAGAAAGGAAAATTCCCTTACCAAAGGACACTGCTTTGCATGTCTTCATTCTTTAGGGATATTCAGCCTTTTCAGAAATTTTGTCATGAACATTTCCTATTCTTAGATCACTCCTGTACTTTCAATTTGATATTAATAAAAGCTTTGTATCAATTAATGATTTTGATTTAAAATATATCAAGTACCTAAGTACTTTTAAAATTTGCTTAATTAAAATAGTTTGCATTTTGTATGTTGGATCATGTTTGTTTTTAAAAGAAACAGGAAAATATGTAGTCTCCTTAGGTAGTATGAGATATAGAGACTTTTGAGAGGCTGTCACGGGGAAGCACTTGTCAGTGACAACTGCTGTGATTATCAAATGAGAAAGGTTGCGAGTCCTTCTGCCAGTGGCTGTCTCTCCAGAATGGTGCTGTTGACATTGCTCAGTTCAAGATGTAAAAGACTGAACAGAAAACTTGTATTTCAAAATTTACTTTCTAAAATATATAGAAGCTGGATATTAAAATTTAATCATAAACCAATATTACAAAATGGTAGAACTTACACTAAAATAATTGGATTGCTTAAAAAATTACAAATGTGGTAACTTTGGAGAAGCTCTGTGATAATAACAGCCTTCCAAGAGAGGGACGATAATAAATTACTAATCAATTTAATTAAAAGTGAGCAGATTAGTAGTAATTAAGAAGAAATTTCCCTTTCGATCCATGCTGTCTTTGGAGAAATGGATGCTTTGCCATTATCTTTATAGTAACCGTCAGTTATGACATAAATTAATGCTAATGTTAAATCTTGACAATTTCAGCTTTGGAATTTCATACATGATAATTATAACTATAGTTGAAAGAGATGTTATCAAGTTGTCTGGGACTAAATAGTTCCTTCTTTTCCTGTGCAGAAATATTAATTTTACTATAGGATACTTTAAAGACATAAATATCAGAAATATATTGCTTTTATGAGATAGATTATATAGCAAGGCTTTTAGAGTTAAATCCATTTATGAAACCCTGGTACAAAGATTCCAGTAGAGGTCTTACATAGTCTAATGAATAATTGAGTAATTATGGGAAAAACACCCTAATCTAGAAAAGCTATAATTTTTCAAGTCCTTCTCCACTTGTTCTAAGAAAAAAGGATAGAACTATATTTTTAATCCTTTGAATATTAATGAAGTATTCAAGGCAGTTAGACTTATTTTCATTTAAAAAATTTATAACAGCTTACAAGTCTGTAACTTTTACATGTAAGACAGTCTTTTGTTTTCATAGTTTTTTATCCTCTCCAAACATGAGAGCTAAGCTTTGTCTATGGCATGCTTCATTTTGCAAAGAATTCAATTTATTTAAGTTGGAAAGACTTAGAATTTCATAAAAAAGACTTAGGAAGTTTTAATAAAACTCTTGAAGTTTAGACTTATCTTTTTCCTATTTTGGTAGAAGTCATGAAAACTATCAGAAAGGTAATAATCCATTATAGTCCATAGAATACTAAATGAATATGACAGATATACATATATTAAGCTGTTTGTAAAATATTGGTCTTTTGTGAATAGTCTTGTATTCTATACAATTTCTTAAACATTGAAATGTAACTGATTCATTCCTAGTTTAATTTGGTGTAACCTCTATTTTCTGAAAATAATACTTTTGAATTCTGTGTAAGTTTTCTGTTAAGGCTTGTAAACTGGGTAATAGATACTAAAATATGCACATAAGCATCATATTTCTATAGAAAGCATATTTAAGGAATATCATATTTTCTTTCTCTACTGATTTGTAGGTATTTATTCTAGAGGTAATGTTTTTTCCTCTCCCCTGTTTCAGTGGAATCCATCTTTAGGAAACTTCCTCATCAGAGTTTCTTTCAAATCCTCACACTTGGGAAATAGTTCCTTTTTGCCCACATGTTCTATTGATACATTAGCTGAATTTGAATTTTTCTGATAAAAGTTTTTTTTTTTTTTCCCCAAGTCACTGAAGGATTATTTATGATGCTCTAACAGAAAGCTGGTGTTTTTGTCTCCCCCTTTAAAAGATGACTTGTTTCTCTTCTGTTAATCTTTATCATTGGAGGTTTGTATTTTGTATACTAAAAACTCACAATATTTGCTGTGTTGAACACTGAAGAATACCTTTCCTGATTCTATTCCAAAACTGACTCTCAGAACATGTCTCTGCGAGGTTATCCCTGATCCAAGGCAGGCATATAATCTAGGTGAAAACCCACACATGACATTCTTCTGACTATAGCAATCTGATCAGGAGTGGTTTAGTTAGTCTGTGTTGGCCCTAATAGAATGGAGTCTAGGATGACTGGCAGAAGATAAGTTTTTTTCACTTGCATGGAGAGATGTGTAACTATGAATCCTAGAAATTTTTATTTATACAGATTCTTTGAGAATTTCATCCAATATATTTTGATCATGCTCAGACCCTCCCCCCCATCTCCCCTCCCACCTTACTATACCTTCCTGACTTCATGTCCTCTATTATTTTATTTTTAAGGCCTATTGAGACGAAATTGTGTCCTCAAATGCTCTTCAGTGTGGGTCCATCCCCTGGAGCCTGGTGTGCCTACCCAGGCTCACATACTTAAAGAAAACTGACTGTTGTTTTTCCAGCAGCTATCAGTTGCTAATAGTTCCTCAGGTAGGGCTGGAGCTTCTTGCCTACTTCCCTCCTTCCATGCTGGGTTATCTGGCTTGAACTTGTATAGATCCTGGGCATGCTGTCACAAGTGCTGTGAAATCATATGTGCAGCTGCCCTATTGTGTCTAAACAACATGATTTCTTTTATTCATCTACCACCTTTGACTTTTATGGTTTTCCTGCCCCCTCTTCCACAGTGATCCCTAAGCCTTGGGAGGAGAGCATATGATATGTGTACCATTTAGGGCCTCCCTCTTGTGAAGTGCTCTTAAATCCAGTCACAAAATGGTTGGTTACTCCTTTAACTTTTGTGCCACTATTGCACTAATGGGCATATCTTGCCAGGCCAGTTGTTATTTTAGCTCCCAATATTGTTATTGTAGCTGGGTAAGGATGATGATTACTTTTCTCTGTTGGTATCATGTGCATACATAGCACCTTCCAGCATTGTGCAATCTATCCAGTAGAGAGGAAGCTTTGAGGTCGGTGTCACCTTATTTCTCCTTGATTGTTCTATGGAATTTCTTTAACAACAGGATCGTAATATCAAAGAAGCCAGCCCAATGAAAAATTGGGGTGAAATACTAATCTCAAAAGATGAAATGCAAATGATTTAGAAAATATTTTCTTACATATTCAACATCTTTAGCTATCAGGAAAGTATAAATTAAGACTACTTTGATATTTCATCCTACCTCACTCAGAATGGCTAAGAGCCAAAACACAAGCCATGACAAATGCTAGTGAGGATATGGGGAAAAGGGAACACTTATTCAAAAGTGGTGAGAATGCAAACTGCTGCATCTACTGTGGAAAACAGTGTGGAGAGTCCTCAGAAAGCTAGAACTAGATCTACCACATGATGTAGTCATACCATGCTTGAGCATGTACTCAAAAGACTATATCCTATGACAGAGCTACCTGCTCATCCATGTTCATTGCTGCATTATTTGTAGTAGCCAGGAAATGGAAGCAACCTAGATGGCCATCAACTAATGAATGAATAATGAAAGGATGGTACTTTACACAATGGAATATTATTTAGCTGTTAAGAAAAATGAAGTTATGAAACTCGCAGGTAAATGAATGGAACTGGAAGACAAACGTCACATGTCCTCTCTCATAAATGGATGTTGACTTTGAATCTTTAGATATGTGTATTTCAATAGGTAAAACCTTAGAGGTCAGGAAACTAGTAAAGGCCATGGGGGTGGAAAGTTTCATGGAAGGGAAGATAGAATGCAGTGATGTAAAGCGGGGAAGGAGAATATGGAATAGGAAAGGTTGAACTGAGTTGTAAATGAGAATGCAGAGTAGAAGAAGGAATGTGGAAAGGGATAACTAACACTAAAGGCCTTTCGAAAAGTTATATGGAAAGCTACTACTATAGAATCACCTTAAATATATATACATATACAATATAAAGATTATAAATGTAGTTACTGTATTGAATGGGAATTCGGTGTCTCTACCTGACACCACAGGCTAGCAAATGAAAAGCCCAGTGCCAGGAATGGACTTCCTCTTCTGGAGTTGTTGACCACAAGGTTCCCATAGACCATCAAGCAGTACTGGCTATTTCCATTGCTCTTGGTTACCTACCAGAAGCAGACCTAGAAATTTGATAGCCTTTTGTCTTTTTTTTGAAGGGAAATACTTGATGTCAAATTTGATAGAAAAAAAAATGGCAGAACTAAGAGAATGCCAGTGTAAGGATGACTCTGGAAATCTGCTTTTATTATTTATTTGATAATTTGCTCTTTTTATTTTCTTTGTCCTCCCACCTCCCTGCTTACTTTTTAGTACTAACAGGATGGAAATTAGAACTTGTAGATTAAATCTATCTGATTTCTCTTTCTTCAAACACTTTTCATGTTTTGTTTCATATATATATTTTTTATTGAGCTTTTATAATTTCATACAATAGTTCTTAATTAAATTTAGACCCCCCTCCCCCATCCGTGCCTCCCCTACCTCCCCACTGAATGTCATGAATTTCTGCCATACATATTAAGTAGTATTCATTCAGGCATTTGTACCCAAATATCCTTCCGTGTAAATGAGTCCACTGGAGTCTAGTCAGCCCATCTAGTGATCTTATTCAAGTTATACTCTCCCTCATCCAGCAACAATCAGTCTCTAGTACTCCATCTAGTGCCAACCCCTGGGTCTCCCTTTGTAGACCAGGTTGGCTTTGAACTTCTAATCCTGCATTAGCCTTCTGTTTTAGTAGGGTTGTTTTGTGTGTGTGTGTGTGTGTGTGTGTGTGTGTGTGTGTCTGTGTCTGTGTCTGTGTCTGTGTCTGTGTGTGTATTTACTAGTTCACATAGAGACCAGAGTTTATTGGATGTCTTCCTCAATACCTTCTCTATCTTATTCTTTGAAACAGAACCCCTCTTACTGCCTAGAGCTCACAGATTGGATAGACTAGCTACCTAGCACTCTCCAGTGATCGATCCTCCTTTCTCTGCCTCCCCTCACTAGGACTATAGGAAAGCCACTATATCTGACTTTTTCCCTAGTTGCTAGAGATCTAAACTCAGTACTCAAGTCCTTTGTGTCTTTTAGAGTTCATTTGAAATCTCTTTTACTTTCTTGTTGATGGATCTATTTTTTTTTTATTTTTAGCAATTGTGTTTCTAATAAGAACTCTCTCTATTCATTGACCATTGATCATTCTTTTTTTTTTCTTTTGTAAAGAATGTTTTCTTTTGGTTTAGAAGCAACATTCCTCCCTTACACAGTTCTTAAAATATATGTTATATATTTTGCTCTCTCGAGTATATATTTTCTTTGGGTCTTTTCCCTTGTTATCTTCCATGTTGTAGGGTTTTCTTAAATGTCTTGATTGTATATTCATATTAGAACAAGGAGAGAGAAAAGCTGACAGAATATGTTGAATTTAGTTTTGTCAGCCTTAGGGTTCATCCTTGTGAACCTGCAGCTTAGGATAGTGTGATCTGCCTGCTTCCCTTGGCCACTTTTTCTTCCACCCATAGTAGATTATGCTTTCTCTGCTGGTTCATCAGTCATCATTCAGTTATCCCTTCATCTGCTTTCTGATTCAAGAAAGTAATTAAGATCTTCTAGCTCTGATGGCTCCCTTCTGTTCTTGATAAGAGAGATTGCACCTTTGCTTTTATTTTAATAGAATCTCAGGAACCACAAAACAGTGTTAGCTCCATTATAGTAGAATGTATGTAACATGCTTTCCTAACTTGAATGTCTAATTTCAGTCTTCCTCCTCTAACCATTCGTACTTTTCTTGTCTTTCTTTTCTGACTAGGCATCTCAACTTGGTACTGGCTTCAAATTTTCTAATATACATGTGTAATTTAAATGTACCAATTAATGAATACTTTTTTCTTTTTTAAAAATATATTTTATTATTTTTATTTTATGTGTATACATGTTTTGCCTGCATGTAGGTAAGTGCACCCATGTCATGCAATGCCTGTGGAGGACAGAAGAGGCTGTTGGATCCCCTGGAGTTATGGACAGTTGTTAGCTGCCATGTGGGTGCTGGGATTCGAACCCAGGTCTTCTGCAAGAACAGCCAGTGTTCTTAACTGCTGAGCCATCTCTACAGCCCCTACTTTTTTCTTCTTAAAAAAGTGAAATATTTACTGTTGAAAGAAGGCTTATAAATAAATGATTAATGTTTTGTAAAAAAAAAAGTCCTCAATTTTAATTTAACGTTTTTAGAAATATAAGTTGCCACATTACCTTCTCTGTACTGGTAAGAATTTGTTGATTATCAGGGACAGAAAGTACTATTCAATCAGTTTTAAATAAAATATAATTTATTGAAACTAATATAAAAGTAAGTTTAACAAGATACAGGAGCAAATTAGATAATCAAGTCCAGTGTGTTGTTTGTGTTGTGCTTCTCTCGTAGCCCCTCTTTTCTGTTGACTGTTCACCCTTTTATTAGAGCTTTGCTCCCAGTTAGGGTCTTTCTGGTTCTAATCCTCTAGGGAAAGTTCTAGTCATCTTACACAGCACAGAGAAAACGTCCAGCTATGTTTCATTACTCTTCTTTGACCTGATGTACCCTCAAGCCGGTTACTATTTCTGGAAGTTGATTTAATTTAATCAGGCAGCTCTAGATCTAGCATTTCTGGAGTGAGAGGTGGAGAAATGATAATTAAATCCCATTAATATTTTCCTGGAGTGAGGAAATGATGGACCTTCGATATAAATCAGGCTGTTGCTGGTAGAAGGGTAGAAAGGAGGTTTCCTGAAAATTAACAGGTTCCATCTGTGTATTCATTTATAGACGGCCTTAGATGATTCTTTACTAGTTTCCTGCATTTCTTCCTTGTTTTCCTCCTTCCTTCTTTCCTTTCTTCCTTTGTCTCTCCCTTCCTAAAATATTGACCATTGGATCCACAGCCATGAGTTTATAATCTGGGATCTTCATAATTCAGTTTCTTATAATTTCTTTAACTTAATAATCTGTGGGAAACTTAGTAAGTTGAAAACAAACTCATTATGTTCCTGTACAAACTTTTTTCAGTTTCCATATTCCCTTCTTAGTGAAAGTATCATCATTTACCCCATCACTTAAGTCAAAACCTGGGCCCCACTACCAGACTGGTGCTTTTTTTTTTTAGCTCCCCTAACTACCATTAGATGTCTGAAATCTGACCCTCTGACTTCATTCTTACCATGTGCTTTTCCATCTCTATTATGCAGGAGTCTCCTAATGAGTGGAGCTCTTGTGCTCCATCAAGTTCTTCTGTCACTTTGCTCCCTGATGGAATAGTTGACTACAGCCTGCTTTAGTAGGATCCTGTTAAGAAGCCTGACAAGAAAACATTTTAAGATGCCTTTACTATCTTACTAGTTCCCAAACAAGCCTCTGGGATCAAATCAATCTAAGATTGTTGTTATTTTTCCCCAAGTCATTAACCTGTGTGTTTTTATGGATTCTTCCTTCTTTATTTTCCAGAAGAACACCTTATTCATCCTCTGAAATCTTCTTATTTTTCTTATTTCTGTGTCTTTCAGGTAACTTGTCTATTCTTTTATTTTGATTCTCTGTTATTGTGATCATTTATTTGGCTCTCTTTCCTGCTGGTCTCTGAGACTTTCAACGACATGCTCAGAGCTCTTCTGTTTCTATATTATTAGTGCCTACTAAAGTTTCTAGCATATTCAGGATCATAGACTAAAGAATTGTTGAAAACCTTAGCTCTGCCAAAAAATTATCAAATTATTTTTTATTTAGTGGCTTATCTAATGCATTTGAGCCAAAAATACTGCATCATTATATAATGTGAAACCAGTGGTAAGTTGATTTTTTGTTGCTGTTGTTTTTCTGTCCGGAATCTTTAGGGGATTAGCTTAGCTGAAGGGTTTTAAATTAAGGTAGCTTATCCATTTTGGCAGTGTAACCACTATATGTACTAAGAATGATTTCCAGCTACAGAGTATTTTTATAAAAATGCTTTGCAGGTACTTTTTCAGATACTTTGAGTATTTCACTTTAGAAAACCTGCTTTTGTATAAAAAACTATGTTGTGAATCTCTTTTCACTTCAGATTTCTGTGGGAAAATACGAATGTGTTAAGAGACTTTGAGGTGAATCCAGAGGGTTTGAAGTGTGAAAAATTAAAATATGGCCTTAAGATTTGCAGGGAAAACCCAGACTAGTTCAAATTCAACAGACTCAGGCCTGTAGAGATTGCTCCTGGATTCTCAGCACTGTACAGCTTGTCTCAGGCCCTGTGAATCTCCAAGATATTGGACATTAAACATGGTCCTTTGGCATAGTAAGTAGTAGCTACTTTTCTAGTGTTGACTCTGTACTTTATAAACAGGAAGGGTTGGCACAACGCAGGCCAGTGTCAGTTTGCCCTCAGGTGCAGCTTTTGTTGAGGCTGTGTAGTGTTTGGCCCCTTTAGATGATGCAGTCAGACATGTATGAGGAAACACATGATGGGAAATCTGTTTAGGAGGTAACCCCGTATCTCATTTGTCAGAGCTTCCTTGCTTTATCACAAGTCTAGAATCTTCATTCACAGGTTTCTCCTAAAGCTCCAAAATAGCACTCTGCTTTTGACAAGCTCATTCTGTCTCCTCAACCTCAAACTGTCTCCACTTGGTATTACTGATTGTTTCTGTATACTGTTTATGTACCTGTGTATTCTTTTCCCTAATCCAGTGATACTCTGTAAATTTATCAATTGACATTTTTATCCCTGCATTTCTTTCTTTATGCTTTTCAGCCTTAGCATCTGTCCCACTGATGTTTTTATGCCTTTTTTTCTGAATGTGTAGCCATTTATTTTCAAAGAAACCTTTTTTTGGATGCCTGCTCCTGAAGTTGTGTCATCTAAGAGGCTAGCTGTGTGTTTCTTCTGGTCTTTTACTTCTTTTGTAGATATAGTTTGTCCTGTTCAGTCTCAGTTAAATGGCTAAGAGCACATAACTAAGATTGGTGAGTATAAATTTGCTTTATTTATTTATTGTTGTCCTTAAATTACTTTTTAAGCTTACAACTTTATTAATGGCCACATAAAATTATCATAGATTTTAAAATTATCTTTCAAAAATATTTATTTTCTTTTTGATTATATATGTGTGTGCATGTCCATATGGGGTATGTGCACGAGTAAGGTATGCATGGAGCTGGAGTTACAGGTGGTTGTGAACTCAACTCAAGTGCTGCAGCTGAACTTGAATCCTCTGCGAGAGCAGTATGTACTCTAGCCCATGAAAGGTCTTTTTATGTTGGCTCTTATTTGAAAATTTGGAACATCATCAATCAGAAAAAAAGTGATAATACAATTATAAAAGAAGCAATATTATACATAAATATTTAGAGTTGGATTTTCTTTGATGAGGGAGGACTTAATAGAGACTAATTCTATGCTGATGTGAGAAAGTATAGAATGATCAAAAGGACATTGTAGTTCACTTTTTTTTCTCCTTAACAGACATTAATACATTAATTCATTGTTTAGAATATTTCTGGAGAGTTTTCATTGGAGATACACATGGAATGGTTAGGATAGTTCTATTTACATTCTGTTCCTTGCTGGAGGTTGAACCCAGAGCCTCACTCATGCTGAATAAGTAACCTATCATTTATATAAGCCCTGCCTTCCCTTTTTATTTTGAGATAGAGCTTCACTAAACTGAACAGGCTGGCTTTGAATTCACTTTGTAGCTGATGTAGGACTTGAACTTGCAGCCCTCCTGCCTCAGCCTCCTGAATAACTGGGATTGCAAACCTGCTTCACAGGTCCAACTACTTTTATTTATGTAAGTAACCTCTATATACTTTGTAGTATCTGTACTAATTTGCATTCTCACCAATAATGTCTGAGTCTCCTTTTCTTCATATGTGCTAGATAGCTTTCATGTCAACTTGACACAACTGGGTTGAGCGAGCCTCAGTTGGGGAATTGCTTCTATTGGACTGGCCTGTGGCCATGTCTGAGGGGCATTGTCTTGGTGAGCGATGTGGGAGGGCCCAGCCCACTGTGGGTAGTGCCACCCCTGGGCAGGTGGGCCTGTGTTGCATAAGAAAGCAGGCTGAGCTGGAGCCAGGGGAGCAAGCCAGTAAGCAGCATTCCTCCATGGCCTGTGCTCCACCTCCTGCCTCCAGGTTCCTGCCCTGAGTTCCTACCTTGGGCTCCCAGATGAACTATGACCCAGGATATGTAAGCTAAATAAACCCTTTCCTCCCTAAGTTGGTATTGATCAGAGTATTTTGTCACAGCAATGAAGAACAAACTAGGACACCAAATCTTCACCAGCATTTTTTATAATAGAAATTTTAATTTGAGTACACTTTATATCATAGTTTATTAACCTACATTTCTCTGATAGTTAATGATACTGAATTTTTTTAACATATTTGCTAAAATTTTTATTTCTTCTCAGAAGTATCTAGAACAGTTACTTTTTAAGTTGGATTGTTTGATTAATTTTTGAGTTTCTTATGCATACTAGATAATAACCCTTTGTCAGCTGATCTATTGACAATATTTTCTCTCATTCTAGATGTTGCTTTACTTTTGTAACTTCTTTTGCTGTGTATTAATCTTATAGTTTGATGTAATCTCCATTTGTCTTTTTTATTTTGTTTCTTATGTTTTTATTAGCATCATTGCCTGTAATGTTACCCTATGTTATCTTCTAACAGCTTCATGGTTGCAGGTCTTAAACTTTTGTGCTTGATCCATTTTGAGTTACATATTGTCTAGGCAAGCGCTAAGGGTCATGTTTAATCTTCTGCATGTGGCTATTCTATTTTCCAGTACCATTATTGAAGAGGCTGTCTGTTCTATCTTCAGTATATGCTTTTGGTGCCTTTGTCAAGAATCAGTACACTAGAGGTATATGGGTTTGTTGCTAAGATGCCTTTTTTTACATTGGTCTTCATGGTATTTTTTAATGATACTACAAATTGTGTTTGAGTTACTATGTAATGTATGTTGCGATCAAGAATTAATGATGCCTCCAGCTTTAGCCTTTATGCTGAAGATTGCCATGGTTACCCAGAGTGTGGTATGCTTCTGAAGTTTTGAATTTTTATTTTTGTGAAGAATATAACTGGTAATTTGATGGGAATTTCATTGAATATAAATATTTCCTTTATGTAATACACACTTTTGAAAGTAATACTTTTTGTAATCCATGTATATGAGAGTCCCTTCCATTTTTTATTTGTATACTCTTAAATTTCTTATCAGTCTTTACAGTTTTCATCTTAAAAGTCCTTTACTTCCTTGATTAAATTTACTGCTAAGTATATATTAAAGCTATTGTGAATGGGATTTCTTTCTTTACTCAGAAATATTCTTATTGTATAAAAATCATACTGTTTATTATATCAATTTTTGTTTCCTGTAACATTACTGAATTTCTCAGTTCTAACAGGCTTCAGGTGCTAACTGCTTTTGTCTATATGTAATATGTTATTTGCAAACAGGACTTATTTGACTTCTTCCCTTTATTTGTGCGTTGTTTAGTTCTTCTCTTGTAGCACTATATTTCATATGCACATATACATAATATGTGTATGGTTCTATTCTTTATGTGTGTGTATATGCGTATATATATTTCTTAGTGTTAAACGTATTCTTATAGTCAAATAGGATTCAAAGCCATTACACTGAAGGAGTTCTACAAGAATGACATCTAATCATGAGTTCCAAGGAACTCCAGGCATCAGGTTGAACTAGTGATAATACAAAAAAATGAATTAGAGAAGTGCAACTGGTAGATAAGTTCACATTGAAAACTAAAATGCTAGGCTAGCTGAAAGGTTATGAAGATGCTAACTGTGGGAGTAGCAATGATAAAAGTACAGAGTGGGGGGGGGCAAAGAGATGGCTTAGCAGTTAAGAACGCTGGCTGTTCTTGCAGAAGTCCTGGGTTCGAATCCCAGCACCCGTATGGCAGCTAACAGCTGTCTGTAACTCCAGTTCCAGGGGATCCAACAGTCTCTTCTGTCCTTCATGGGCATTATATGACACAAGTGCATTAACCTTCATGCAGGCAATACACACATATACATAAAATAAAAATAATAAATATTTTTTTAAAAGTACAGATTGGACTTGAAGAGGGATTAATAAGGCTTAATGATAGTAATTAAATACTATCAGAGAATCTATATAAGATATATGCTAAACGGGCAATCCCATGACTAACTTACATAGTTTTTACTGGATAATATTGATAATCTTAGTTATGTAGCTCTGTTTTTTTTAAATATATTGTGATTTTAAATTTTATAACATTCTGTTTTTCCCTTAATCTTGAATAGGATGGTTTACAAGATGCTTCATATCATTCTGGGTTCATTTGCTGAAGTTAATTTTAGTAACTTTTGATCTTCATAGTTCTTTTAATTGAATTTTAATAATATCTTCTTAGAAATATATGAAATATTTATCAAACATTTTTATTTTTATTTCTTAGAAATAGCATGTGAGTTCAATAAAGGAAGCAAAATGTTTGGTAATAATATAATTTAACATGATAACATCCCATGTATATATACAATTCAAATTTCAGATATACAATTAAATTTGAATAAAAGTTATTCAAAGTTAAATTAAGCAAATTATGAAGGTTCTTTAGCGTTTGGGCATCATATGAAACTGGGTTTAGTAAGTTTATTCCCTGCTTCTGCTTTTTTTTTTTGGTGTGTATGTTGTGTCTCTCCCATCTTTACCCTTTATAATTTATCCTACAAACTCCCATGAGTTTCATTTTTTCATGTAGATCTAATCACATATGTCTCTTCAGTGAAAATCATCCTTGCTACCTTGATTGATTAGGATCTCTGCAATATAATTTCAAATTATCATGGTTTTTTTTTTTTGTTGTTGTTGTTGTTTTTGAGACAAAGTCTCCCTGTAGCCCCAGATGACCTGGAACTCACTATGTAGACCAGGCTGGCCTTCGAACTCATGGAGATCTCCCTGCCTCTGCCTCCCAAGTTCTGGGATTGCAGGCATGTGCCACCATGCCCAGCTTCAAATTATCTTTTATATTTACTTAGATGAAATTTACTTATATGGAATTTATGTTCCTCTTATGTTATATAATTATCTGAACCCACATAGTCTATAGTGCACAGTGGTAGGTATTAGTCAGAACTAATCTCTTCTTTCCGACTCTGTCTTTGCATGTCATATTGTTTTTTAAAAACTATTTTATTTATGACTCTGGAGAGATGGCTCAGTGGTTAAGAGCATCCGGATTCGAATGTGCACCCACATGGCAGCTAAGAACCATCTGTAACTCCAGTGCCAGGGGATCCAACACTCCTGACCTTCTGGGGCATTGCACGCCAGGGGTTCACTTACCCATTGCAGGCATAAATTAAAAGAGGGTATCAGATTCTCCTGGAACTGGAGTTATAAAGTATTGTTAGCCGCCATGTAGAGGCTGGGAACTGAACCCAGGTCCTCTGCTGCAAGAGCATCCAGTGCTCTTAACTGCTGAGCCATCTCTCCAGCCCCCACATGTCACATTCTTGATAGCTTATTTGATTCTCCTCCATTGTAGCATCTTTCTGGGCTGAACTCTCATATTACATTTTGACTATCTTTGTAGTACATAATCTATTTTGACATATAAAGCTACTCTAAAATACCTTGTGAGGTTTTTTTTTTAATGTTTTTATGAAGCTTTTCTACATTTCATATGACAATTCTTAATCAAATTTAGACACCCTCCCCAATCATGCCCCCTCCACCTCATGTATTCTGCCATAATATTGTCTTAACCAGTCAAGCATTTGTACCCACATGTCCTTAGGTACAAATTCATCCACTGGAGTATAGTCAGCCTATTTAGAGATCATAAGTAAGGTCTCTTCTCCCTTACCCAGTAGTAATCAATCTCCAACAATTCCCAGACTAGGAACAGCCTGCTGCCCATTTCCCTGGCTATGCTCCGGGCCCTTGTCTGATTGAGTTGGCATGGGTCCTGTGCTCAATGCTACCATTGCCACAAGTTCACATGTGCAAGCATCCAGTGTCCTGAAAGCCTCTGCTTTCCTATGTTCATGAACCAGCCCTAGCTCTTACAACTTTCTGCCCCCTCTTCTGCAATGGTCCCTGAGCTATGGGTGGGTGAGGTTTAATATAGGAATCCTATCCAGGGACACACACTCTGCAGTTTCTTATTCTTTAAAACAAAACCAGTTGTGGCCTTCTGTGTGCATTGCAATCTATTGTAAGAATTTACTGGTGAAAGTTGAGGGATGCACTAGTTTTCTCCTACCCCCATTCCGCTATGTTCCAAGAACCTTAAGTGTAGAGACTCAACTATAGCTATGTCACCTAGAACTGAGCATATCTCAGATGCATGTTCTCTGTGTATGACCAGTTGTGGAATTCTGCAATAGCCTCCACCTTTTGCAAAAAGAAGTTTCTTTGATGAGTGGTGTACGGTATGCTTGTCTATAAATGTGAGGATCCATATTTAGCATATGGTAAGAAATTTCATTTGTCTAGAGATATGGCAGAGAGAGGGTTTTCTGTAGGATCTATGACCTCTCCGGCCATGTGTATTTGGCTGTGTTTACAGTGTCACCAATGAGTTGACTCCCATTGAGAGGGCTTTAAGTCCTATTAGATAGCTATTGATTACCCCTCAAATAGCAGTGCCACTACTGCACCAATAGAGGTAGTTTGCTGTGCTAGTCGTTATCGTTATTAGGCTTTAGGGCTGAGTTGTACCACTGGATGATTTTTCTCCCTTAGGAGCTTGTATAGTGTCCTCTAGAGCTATGAGAGCTAAACTTCAGGCATAAGGCTTCCAGGTTGGTTCCTGCTCTGTTGCTCCAAGTTCTGATCTGAAGTATGTCCTGTCTTCAGCAGTAGGGTCTTATCTTCCAGTTTTAGGAGATAACCAAGAGCTCTGGCAGTAGCCTGTGTTATTTTGAAAGTCTCTTGGACTACTATGACCACTTGAAGGAAGTGTCTGGCACTGTGTTCATTGCCATACAGCCCCCAGGTGTACATATGTACTAATGTTCAGGCACCGTATGTGTATTTCTCAGGGGGTTCTGGAGGCAACTCATCTCCCTCTGGCTTCCTAGTCCCCCAGGATCCATTCATCTCTACTCTTTCCCTACCCTCCGACCTCTCTACTCTCTCCCCATTTCTAAGACTACCATTACCTCCACCCTCCCTCCAATAACACCTACCTCCCACCATCCCCCCCTCTCTTGAATTTTCTCCTCCCCTACCTTGACCCCCTGCATTTCTCTCCCTCCTGCCCTCCCAGCTGAACACTCCCACTTTCCCCACCTCCCCCCTGATAACATCTATTCCCTACTATCCCCCTCTTTCTGGTTCTTTCTTTTCTTTTACCTATTTGTTTCCATTTTCCTGGCTCCTGGTGTTACATCAGGATATATACTCACATATAAAGGATTGGTGCTGTTATCTGCAATCAGCTGCTCAGGCATTCAGGTCAACAGTCAGCAAGTGGGACCTTGTTAAGTTGCAAAGCTTCTGTACAGCAAAAGAAACAACATAGGAAGGGAAGAAGAAACCCACTGAGTGGGAGAAAATCCTTACCAGCTACACATTTGACAGAGGATTAATGTCTAGACTGTACAAAGAACTCAGAAAACAGAGAAACAAGAAAATAAATGACTCAATAAAAAGATGGGCTATAGACCTGAACAAAACGTTCCGAAACAAAATAAAAATGGCAAAGAATAACCCTAAAAAGTGCTCAACATTCTTAGTAATTAAAGAAATGCAGATAAAAACCACTTTAAGATTTTATCTTACCCCAGTCAGCCTGGCGACGATCAAGAGAACAAAAGACACCAAATGCTGGTGAGGATGTGGAGAATGGGGAGTGCTCATTCACTGCTGGCAGAAATGTAAGCTTTGGAAAGCAGTGTAGAGAATTCTCAAAAAATGAAAAATGAATCTACCATATGTTTTGGTTATATCATTCCTTGGCATATACCCAATGGACTTATCCTACTGTAGAGATACCTGTATATCCATGTTTGTTGCTGCTCTTTTCACAATAGCTAAGAAATGGAAACAAATGTCCCTCAACTGACAAGTAGATAATGAAAATGTGGTACATTTACGCAATGTAATTCTACTCAGCAGTAAGAAAAGATGAACTTTGCAGGTAAATGGATGGAACTAGAGACCATTATACTGAGTTTATTTATTTATTTATTTTATTTAAAGGTTATAAGTAACTTGAAAGGTTGTGGTTGTACCACATTTATTTTTTCTTATGAGACTCCATAGAATTATAGGCTAGAATAGATAGTGTTGAACTCTACTCATCTGGAACTCAGTCATTCTGTCTGCAAAATGTGAATGTATTTTCTCTTGTCTTCTATGAGAACAAATAAAAATATATAAAATATGTGATA
>NW_008344824.1:3139710-3141472 GCF_000622305.1 Nannospalax galili | reverse complement strand
TTTAACTGCATTATTATCTTCAAAATCTAAGCAGTGTTTTTATTTATTTATTTATTTATTTATTTATTTATTTATTTATTTTTTCTCATTCTAAAGAGCCTCAAGCAAGGACTTCCTTTTGAAAGTCAAATGAATTAAGTTTAGAGGAGTTAGTCTTTTCTAAGAAAATCTGAAGAATCTGAAGTATTACATCAAAAGTGATATAACAAAATGATCACATGCTCTTGTATGCAAAAGCTATCTCTCAGTACCAGCAGAATATAACACTCATTTATGCATTCATGATGATGAACCATACTTTACATACTTGTATAAATGGTTGCTCAGCAAATAATTGTTAAAGTTACTGAAGAAAGGTAAGCCTATGCAATTATCTAATCTTGACAAAATTCAGTTAATATCCATCTTCTTAGGTGTATATAATAAGATGTTGACAAATCAAAAAAGAAAGTATCAGACATCCATTTATCTTCCTTATAAAGACTTCACTGCTGCCCACCACAGGACTAGTTCCAGAGCCAGTGAAATGACCTCTGAACCCTATTTTATACCAGTTTCCCTGTGGACTCTTCCCTAGGAATCATCTTTTAAGTAGGTGGAAAGAAGTGGAATCATCAAGTGGGTGTTTCTTTTGAGCCTTTCATAATTTAGTTCCCTTAAACATTTCTGTTGTTGGTCTCAGCCACTTTTGTGACTTCTTTAACCCTCATCCAAGTTCTTCTGATTTTGAAAGATGATAAAACCTGAACTTGATGACAGAGAGATAGTAAGCATCAGCCTTGTGGTCTTCAGCATAGGATAATGTGATTCTTTAAGACAGGCATTACATGGTACTCAGCTTTGAGTACCCTTCTGTGCTCATTGAAGTGCCCTCATAATGAGATGTGCTGGAAGTTCTTATAGTATGTTTGCTCTAGGAATGCTCTTGAATGCTTTTAGTGATTTTCAATCAACAATCACACAGTCCATTCTTTTTTTTTTTTTTTTTTTTTTTTTTTTTCTTTTAGTCTTTTGTCGATTGTTTTTTGACAGGGTCTTCCAAGTTACAGCCCACCTGGAAGTCATGATGTGAACCCGGGTGGCCTAGATCTCACAGAGATTCACCTGCCTCTGCCTTCCAAGGGCTGGGATTAAAGGCACACACCCCATGCCCGGCATACACAATCAGTTCTATTACAATCTAAGATTAAGCTTTTTCTCAGGATTTAGTATTATTTAAAAGTTTTGTCTTACATAACTATTGAGTATTTTTTACTGTCTTAACTCGGTCCTTTCCTCTTCATATTCTGTGTGAGAAAACTCACAGTGTGTGTTTTTTCAATTATTTTTGTCATACTGTAGTCATGATTAATTTTTATGCACCCTGTTTTACATGTATCTTTACATGCTCTTTCCCTGTATATTCTGATTTATCCTTGCATCATTCCAACAAGCATCTCAGTAGGGCTTCTTGTCTTTAATTTTCAGTTAGGTATAGTGTGATAGGTTAAGTAGCTTGTCCAAGTTTACACAGCTAAAAACTTGTGTTTCTAAGTGTTAGACCATGTATATAGGAATATATGTACAATGCAGATATAAGCCAGTATGGCATGTAGATTGGTTATGAGAAAGAGGGACAGGGATATGGCTTGATAAGAGTTACATGAGGTCCTTAAGTCAGGTATCAATATAATCTATGTGCCTTTGCCTTCTTAGAACTCTTAGTAATTTTAGATTATGTTTACTCAAAGTATTATATAGATTCTAATATGGTGCTGCTGTG
>NW_008344824.1:3132273-3139527 GCF_000622305.1 Nannospalax galili | reverse complement strand
TATATATATATATATGTTTTTTGTTTTTCCTCATCACTGACGCTCCCTCATGCAGCAGAGGGCCAGAAATGCAAAAGGTCACAAATGAGCAAAACACAGAGAATAGGAGTCTTCAGAATGTGGGTCCTTGGACAGGACTCGTATATTAAAACTCATCCACCCAGGGCTCAGGCCCATTGTGGAAGAGGAGGTGGAAAGATTGTACAATCCGGAGAGGAGGTGTAGGATCATACAGAAGTAGTCCTACAGACTCCTAGGACTCTTCTCATACGAACCTACAGCAGTGGTATCAGACCCATGCAAATTTAAGCAGACAGAATTTAATACACAAGACCCATGCAAATTTAAGCAGACAGAAACCCAGCACAAAACTATGGAAATGGGCAGCAGGCCCCAACTTAGTGGAAGAATTATTGGCAGCTGATTACTGCTCAGTGGGGAAGAGTTGATCTTCTTAAAGGGAGGGACTCTAGATAGACTGACTACATCCCAGTGGATGAATTTGCACTGAGGGACATCTGGGAACACTAACTTTACATCATAGGCCTTAACACAAATGACAGAAGGTATGAACTCCAGTGGAGAGGGCTATGGGAGGGTACCAAAGGGGAAGGGGGTTTAAAGATGATTTTCTTTATGAGATATACAAAAATTTAATTAAAAAATTAGAAAATAGAAAAAAACCAAAATATGTATTTTTTAACATTCTTATTTTGTGTGTCTATACATTCATGCATTTGCACACACATGTGCCACAGTGCACTTGTGCAGGTCAGAGGACAATCTGTGGAAGTGGATTCTCTTGTATTATGTAGGTCCCTGGGATCCAACTCAGGTTGTCAGTCTTGGCAGCAGGTGCGATTGTCTGATGCATCACTGTGCTTGGCCTATATTTTTATATTTTACTAAAGTTTGAAAGCTTTATAAAAGAGTGATAGCTAACACAGACAATGTGAGAAGCACTGCTCTAAAGAACAGCTTAAAAATTTAAATTAGGCTTATTTGAAAAAGAAACTAAACCTCCTTAGTTTACAATTTATATTTCAGACTAAATCTGTATCTAAAGATGTATTAAAATTTAATATATTGGGGGCTGGGCATGGTGGCACAGGCCTTTAATGTATTCAGGAGGCAGAGGTAGTCAGATCTTTGTGAGATTGAGGGCAGCCTGGTGTATATAGTGAGTTCCAGGCCAGTTGAGATTATAGAAGACCCTGTCCTAAATAAATACATAGGAAATAATTATTATTTTGGGCTACTTGTTTAGTGTTGGTTCTCTGAGTAGAACCTACATACTGAATTCATTGTTTTTCTTACACTTAATATTTCTTGAAAGATTGACATGTTTAATTAAGTCCTTGATTTAAGATTAAAAACATGAAGAACTTGTTATCATTGATAGTTCTAGTTTCCTTTCTTGATTTATTGAAATATAAAATAAAGGAAGTAGCATTACATCTTTAAAATGTGTTCACATATTTTCATGGATATCAGAAAAGTGATACAGAGAACCACAAAACATTGTTGATGGTGCTTGTGGAGGTTTCCCCTCAGAGAAAACAAAGGTAATATCAGTGAGATAATATTTGCAATTCTAGATTAAATTATGATTTTAGTATTTCTCTTGTATTAGATAGTTAATATACTTTTAGTGTACTTGTATGTGTGCTTGCATGCACTCATGTAAAGTTATCAATCTTAACAAGGTCTTTGAATGTTCATACTGTTCTTGTCTTTGAACCAATTCACTTATTAGTGAATTGAGTATTTGATGGAAATTCCCTTAGTATTATTATTTGGATATATTGTAAAATGTGCCCAAATAGCAATATGGGTTAAAGATGTAAACAGGCCTTTTACATAGAAAAGAAATTTAAATGAAAAAAAAAAAAAAGTTCAGTCTTACCTTAGCAAAACCAGTGATGTTGATTTTGGTGAAACAGATGTTCTTAAGGACTTCCAGGAACCCTGTAAATTGGTTTAAATTTTCTGAGGAGGAGGTGATTTAGTGAAACTCAGACACAAAAAAGCAGTTGCACTGGGGAAAATTTTACTAAAGAGATACTTAGTTATACCTGATAATTTACAAGTAACTAGCAATCTAAATGATGATATATCCCTACAGTGTAATGCTGGATGGCATCAAAAGTGAAGTTTCAGAAATATATCTGTATATTTTATTAAGAAAAGGAAACATATTGCCAAATAATCTGTATAATAAATATGTTTTAGAATGTATTTGTGTAAGTATATACAGAGAGCAATACCTCAAGGCTGTGTGTTAAGTTTCTATGTGGGAAGTATTATGAATGTTTATTTTTGCACAGTTGAACTTGTATTGTTGTCTTTTAATGAGTATACATTGCTTTTTGAGAATTAATTGGCTAATAATTTTAAATCTATAGGATGGTATAGGGGGAAAGGAAACCTAAAAACCAACAGGATGCCCACCATGCCCCAGGCCCTTTCTGAAAGTTCATGAGGAGCCTGGTTTTCTTTTGGAGCTGGTTTGTGAAAGTTATGTCCAGAGACTCTTTTGTTTTGTTTTCTGTGACAAGTGTCTGTCATTTTCTAAGCAAGAAAGCCAGTGTCCCAGTTAGGTGTGTAGAGTTATTTTCATTCACTCACAGCCCTGTTGTGTTAATACTGAATAAGCAGAGACAGCCTGACTGGTGGTGAAAGATGGTAAGACACCTTAGGGCTTTTTCTGGTCAATCCTAAACCTCTGATTGCCACGTTTTTCCTAATTTCCCATTTCCAGGGCATCAGCTAGAGTGATCTTGCTCACTGAATATGATGCTTGGGGCCTCCAACATTTTCATATGCATTTGGAAGTGGGCAGCCAGGCGATTGTTTACAGGACTCCAAATGAACTGTGCTCCCACAGCAAGTTTGATAAACATACATTTCCTCCTTTTATCAGTGAGATTGCAGAATGTGAAGTATGAGTTTCCAGTTTTGCTCATTCCTCTCAACCCTCTTCCTGTTTAAAAATGTAGACATGCTAATTGCATGCTGATCAGTCCCTGTTTTTCATTCTGCTTACTGATAGTTGATGGTTTATCCTAATACTTACCTAAGCAAGGTTTGAAAAAAACTTCAAAAATAAACTTTCATGTATTCAGTTTAAAGGAGATTAATCCCAGGTAATGTAATGTGAGCACTAATTAACAGTAATGACTGCTAATCACTTTGCTTTTTATACTCCTTTAGGAGCACTGCTATTATCCAATACAGTTAAGCAAAATGGTTATATATGAATCAACAATGCTGCATGCATCCTTTTAGCAGCTATTGCTCACAATCAAGCATTGCATAAATTAGAGTTAACGAAAATTGATTTTAATGTGCTGTTTGTAAAATTGTAAAGTAAAATATCTAGTTAAAATCTTGACTATCAAAAAGATATTATCTGACTCCTTTTACAGTCAGCTTGTGGTAAGTGAAACAGTACTGCAAATACAGTTTTACAGCTGATGACATTTTGTCTTAGGTTTCTTTGAAATTGCATGTGACTCAGACTCACAGCAGCACTTTGATTCTGCTGTATGCATTAATGAAAAGCAATAGGCTGATGTTTAATTTTTCTGAATTTGGATAGTGACTTCCTAGAGGATCTTACAGATTTTTAAAATTACATAGTCCATTTATATAAACTTGATTCATAGGATTGCACATTCCACATTCATTAAAAGGGGTTGTTTTATTATGTGTAGTGCATTATTAGACCATCATAAAAGCTTTCTGTTTATTTTCATGCATTCAACATACCTACGAACTGCCTTGCCTCAGGAGGAGTCTAAGCAAAAGCCATAAATTAATAATTTAAGAGAGCTATACTCAAGTAGCATTTTGGTTAGGCTAATAGGTTAAAGCCTTGGAGTCAGTACCAGCAACTTTAGTGATGCTTTACTTTTAACTTTTATTGGCTAAAAATGACTTGTTAAACTGGAGCTTTTGTACTAAAATGAAATGTATGTACCATCTAAATTCCCTTCCCCTCTTTGATTTTCAAGTAGGTTGACATACTCTTCAAGAATTCCTATCACTTTTATAGTTCTGCACTTTTGTTTTGGGGAAGCCGCCAATCTCTCTGGAAGTTATAGAGTGACAAAATGCATTGTATACTGGCTTTTCTAGGGAATTTTTGATTTAATATTAGGGGTCTGAGCTTTGTGATGTTATCTGTATTAATGGTGATTCTTACTCTGTGGTATGGTGGTGTGATTTGATATATGTTAATGAAGTATCTTCCAGTCACATTTTACTTGTTCTGCCTAGTTTCTTGGGCCATAACGGTATCATTCTCATAGCTAATGTATTTTATTTCCACAGAGGCTCAGTAATTCAGGACATTGAATTTTAATTGTTCAAATGAAATAATTTGATTTTCCTTTCATTGTTGTGTATTTGTAGTATCAAAATTTTTTAAATTTGGACAAATAAGCAAGTGGAAAAAATTAAAATGGTAGTGTAATCTGAAGCTTTATATTGTATATACTAATGTTATTGTATATATTGCAAGCATATGTATTAAATAAACTGCTGGCACTGTATGTAATTGAATTTAGTTTCAAAAAATTGTAACAGGAATGATATGAGAGAACAAAAAATATAAATAGAAAATATATGGAATCTTAATTTAACACTATCCATATGTAATTACCAGACTTATAAGTATTGTGGGTAGCTTATTTATTTTAGATTATGTACCTTTGTCCAAGAGTTGTTTATGAGAAAAAGCTTGCTTTTCTATTATATTCTGACTTTCAGTACTCATATGTAATAAAATGTTTAAAAAGGTAAGGACTTCAGCTTTAAGTGTTGACTCTTTTTTTCAGTGTGTTTACTTTTATGTGAGTGTGATTGATCTGTAGCTGTCATTTTACCCAAAAAGAGGACAAATGGAATTGGCCTTTTAGACAAAAGTATGCAAACAGGCTTCATTCTCTCCCTTGATAGAATTATGGAAGGATTGCATGATGTGCTCATTCATTTTCCTATTGATTGTGAGGAGGAATCTGCAGTGGGGTGCTGTTTCCAGTGGATAAGGAGGTGCTATGTTTAGTTACCTTGCTCCTACAAAGAGAAATGCAAAATTTGTGCAACATAGTATTCTCAATTTGACAGTTGTTTTTGTTAATTTTTTTCCCCATTGAAGTCCAGTCTGTGTTAGAAAAAAAGCCTACTTTTTTTTTCCCTTTTCTTTATATTAAGGTAGTAGATTTCCATGCGTTTGACCCTTTAGAGAAATTATATTGTATAGTTTTTTTTAAGGCTTCTATTGTAAAGCTTCAAAACTGATGCAACAGTGCCCTCTATAGTCTCTTAAAAAGCACTAGATCTTTGTAGATGATTTGGAATATTCAGGTAAGAAGCAGGATATTTAAATTTAATTTACTCAGACAAGAGATCCTTTTTTCCTAAGGAGACATTCTTGTTTTTCACTGGCGGCTTTACTTTTTACAAAGGGAACAAAAGACCATTTGAGTTTTCATTCAGAATTATTGGCTCCCCCTTGTTGTTAACCCAGTTTTATCAGACATTTATCAGAGTAATTTGAGATAGAAGGAATCTTACAAGCTATACTGTCTCTTCATGAAATATCTTTTTGATGTTGAACTCCAATAAGACTGTTTAAAAAATAATTTTGTTCCTTTGTACTTGTTTCTTAATTAGAACCTGAATGGGATGCCTGGAACTTAACTTTTACTTGTTCCTGAATTGGATAACCAAGGCTTTTTTATACATGACATTATTTAAATTCAAACCAAGGCAATTACACAATGACTGAAGTATTTGTCATTCATTAGCATTGATTTAAATTGTAGATTTCCCTTCCTCTCTTTGGTTACCTATTTGATTGTACATGTGGATAACTAAGTCTTTCATTACAAAATAGAACTAGATGTGAATTTGTTAATTCATAATAAAAGGATACATCATATTCACATATTATTAGGGAACTATTTCATAGATTGAGTGTATTATGCTTCTAATATTTAAAATATATCTTGACCTACATCCTAGCCTGTAAAAATCAATAAATAATGTTAACACATTCCAAATATTTGACTTGTTTTCTCATCTGTAAATTGGGAATAAGAAAAATAGCTTATTCTTTGAGGTTTCTTTAACAATTAAGGATTGTTCGGGTAATTTTAAATGCTCAGATGATAACTTTCAAATTTTACAGCATAAAGGGAAATGGCTTTGTTTATGAGGGAATTTTGATATGAAATCTAGAACACATTTAGTGCAATTTACATCTTTAAAACTCATCTCTGGAAACTTCTGATTTATATGAATCTAAAAGTTGGCACGGGATTCCTTGGTAACCTGGAGTGACAAAATTAGATGTTCATTTACTTTCAACTCCCTACAGATGCAGTTCTTGAACATCTTAAACAGGCAGCTCTATAAACTTCATCTTAGGCAACATTTATGCATAATGAATATTTAGCAGTTTGTGAATGCCGATTATGATAAGTAAAACAGAAAAAATAAATGGAAGCATTTCATGTTTCTTCATTAGAGAATCAGGAAATATTGAGGCTTCTTTTCATTTAGTAACTAACTTTTGCTTCTACCATTAACTACTAAAGAATACTGATATGTTAAATAGATGAAAGTGAATTTTATCTGGTTGAAGTGGAGATGAGGGCCTAATACCTCCCTCCATTGAAAGAAGAACATTTAAAACCCACTAGTGCAATTCCTTTGTGTGTGTTTTTTTAAATATGTATTTTTATTGATTTATTGTGCATTTCACACAATATATCTTAATCATATTTAGACCCCCTCACCTATCTGCACCCCTCCCTCATAGTCCACCAGATTTCATGCATTTTGTCATATATGTTAAAGCCTATCTAGTCAAGTTTATATCCCCACATGTCATCTAGTGGGTGTGTGTTTGTCCACCAGAGCCTGAACAGCGTGTCTAGTGTCACTCCCTTGAAGATCAACTGCCACCTCTGTATGTGTTTTGATAGTTAACACTCATTTTGTTTTGTATAAGGCTTTTGTCTTTCAATTTCTACATGGCACATAAAAGATTCTCAGTTAAAGAGAACTGCATACAGAATTTTTTGAGTGGTGGAACTTCTCTTATCCATATATGATTACTCTTTATGTAGAAAAATGCATAAAATATAATATGTCCATGTAATCTTTAAATAATTGCTTCTGCAAACCATCTACAACAAGCACACATGCATTATAATTAGAAATTTTAAATAAATTCTTTTAGTT
>NW_008344824.1:3111803-3132007 GCF_000622305.1 Nannospalax galili | reverse complement strand
GAAGATTCAGAAATTATATATTATCCAGTGACAAAAATAGTTTACACAGAGACCTTCTAAATTAAATCTTCTCAACATTCAGTGTTATTTTTTTCTAGCAAAATTTTTATTTGTGTTTATACTGATTTTGAGTAAATTTAAATTTAGTATTAAAATAAGTATGTTATTTTTAGTAAAGGATCATTGGGGTTAAAATTGAGAACTGTGAAAGTACCGTTTTCATCATTATAAAGAAAAAATCAGTGTCTTAATCAGACAAAATGCAAATGAAGAAGTTAATTAACAAAACATGGTAGTTCTTTTTAAAATGATTAGTTGCATTAGGAAACTTGTTTAAAATTAGAGAGTAGCTTACAAGACTAACAAGATGCTCTCTACAAGTGGGGGGAGAGAGAGAGACAGAGAGACAGAAAGGGAGATTTTTTTTCCTTCATAGTGATAGTACCAAATTAAGAATCTGCTTAATTAAAATAGTGATAAATGTAGATTACATTACTGAAGACAGTGAGATACAGCTGCTCTCGCTGGTGAGATCCTGCATAATTTACTAAGAGTGTACAAAGAAGCAATGGAGCAGTCACTGCAGACTGTTGGAGGAAACGTCCTGTTTATTCTACATACATTTCTTTTTTTAATTAAAATGTCAATGATAATTTTATAGCAGTCCTCCAAAAAAAAAATCCATCTTAAATTCTTTCAAGGTAGTAGAAATGCAATGAGATCATTACTGCTGCTGAAACAACAGATTAAACCTGAGGGAAAAATAGCAGGCTATTATTTTTTATTAATTCAGTTTTCTTTATTATAAGCTAGTATTGAATAATGTGATTTTGAATTATGTGATTTTTTTTGCACATGAGTCTTGCATGAAAGAATGTGGCAAAATCTTTGACTGTATCTTTTATTTAAAAGTCTTTTGGCAGCTATGTGGGTGCTGGGAATCGAACCTTAACTCCAGTTTCAGGGGAATCCGAAGCCCTCTTCTGACCTCCGAGGCATTGCAGAACACGGGTGCACTCACATACATGCAGGCAATACACTCATACACAAAATAAAATTAAAAATTAAATATTTTTTAAAAAGTCTTTTGGAGCACCAGTGATATTTGGGAGGAACCAGGGAAGTACTGCTTACAAATGTATTTATGCTGTGGAACGCTCAAGGTGGGGCACACACCTCCTAAGGACTACTGGGAACAGCCAGGTGGTATTCTCCCTGTGCTCAAGCCCTGGGTTGTGATGAGAGATACTATTACATATGTGTGTGTGACCAAAAACAGTGATTGTCTTGATGAAAAGTTATTGAGAACCTTTTTCTTTATTGAACAATGACTAGTGATATCTTTGTAATTATAGATATTTAGGAAGATTTTTTGTTTATTTGATGTTGGCTTTTTATTTTCCCATTTAAAAGATATGTATCAACTCCACCTTTAGATTTGTCTACACCTGGTATGACCTTGGTTTGGGTAGCTGTTCATTGGCCATGCTTTCATATGTGTGAAGGCTGATAATAGCACCCCATGGAAGGATTATTGTATTTGATGACATAATCCAGGTAGAATACATCATGTGAGAATCACCAATAGAGGTGAACAGCTACATTATTTGTCACTTTGTAAGATAGTTTTTATTTGCATTGGGGCTGTGGAGCAGAGCTCCTGCACGCCTGACTTCGTCAGATGATTGTTGCTAGTACAGCTAATGATATCATTCTAGGAGATTAGCAATGTCTTCTCTTCCTCAGATACTGTGTTATGGAAATGCTTCTTACTGTGTCCAGTGATTTTTTTTCTTTGTTACTTCATCATTTGTATACTTAGGCAAGAGTGAATGTGATCTCAAACTTTGTATGTTTCTATGTCTGCTTTTGCTTTGACCAGCTTGATGAAAGATGGAATTAATTGACTGTTTCTCAGGGTTTAGATTTTTTTCTATTTTATTTATTTATTTATTTATTTATTTTTAACTGTTACAAAAACTTTTTGAGAATTTCGTACATGCATATAAGGTGTTTTGATCAAATCCATGCCCACTCCCTCCCCTCCAACACCTCCTATATCTCCCCATCACTTTTTTCTATTTTTTTCTTCTTTCATTTATTTATTTTTATTGGGTTCAGGTTTTTTTATGGTCTTTTAGATGATCATCTACTAAAAGTTTTTAACTTTGAAAATTTGGGGGGCAGAAAATGAATGTATCTCTTAGATTTTGAAAAGATAATGTGAGAAAAACATACATAAGGAAGAGCTTCTTAAGGTGATTTTGTTCTATGTGTGTTTTTCCCCTGGAGAGTCAATAAAATGAAAATGAAAGGTACAAAGATAAGTCACATGCTTATATAACCTCTACTTACAGTGTTTACATGTGTGTTTAGACTACCATCCTTTTCTGTCGTTGTGATATGTCTTGGTATAAAGCCAAGGCTGCCTGAGGTCATGATCCTCCTGCCTCAACCTCCTAGTGTGGGAAGTACAAGCATGCCTAGTTGGATTTTTTTTTTTTTTTTAAATCTCTGTGTTCTGGGCAGTTTTCTTAGTGCTAGAAATGTATCTGATTAAGACACAGATAGCGATGATTAAGGTACATTGCCTGTCTCACAGATTTAAACACTGAGTTTGAAAGCAGCAAGTTCCTGCTGTAAACTAATAAAAAATTATGGCCAGTAATGAATTATTTGCTCTATAAAGTGATGCATATTTCTTATGTATATTTTTTTCTAAATTCATCATGCATTGCCTATCTTTGTATGCCTGTCCAGTGTTACTGCATAATGCTGCATTCTGAAAGCCTCAGCATTGCTCTGCCTGTGCCTGTTTTGGAATATACCAATATTTTTTAGCTTATAAATTCAATAATATCTTGAAATTATCTGTTTCTTCTTAACCAGTTTAGAGTCTTTAAGAGTCTACCAGTGATTAAGTTTCTCTGTTCTTGTCCTCCCCATCAAAGAGCAGACAGTTAGCTATTTACATAATTTTTAAAGGACTTCCACCTAGGTAAGATTATAAAGTATCTGCCAAAGTGAAGTCACATGATTCAGAGCTAATTTACAATAGATTTTCAGTTCCATGTGTCCTAAAGTCTTGAACTGGAGGCTACTTACTTTCTTTTTAATTTTTTAAAAATTATTACTTTTTAATATTTTACTTTCTTTTTAAATTAGTTGCTTTGTAATGCCAGATACCTGTATTTATTTATAGATGCATCATTTGATTAACCTTATTATTTCAGATATTCTTTAGTATTATCATGAGATAGAGTCCATCAAAAATTAGATACCATTCTATGAACTTCAATTTTAGATTTATATTAAGGACCCTTTTTTTCAAATGAAATTCCTGAGCATTTTTACTTATGCCAAAATTTTGTCTTTTGCTTTGATTTCTGCTTCATGCTTTCTTGCCTATGATTTCTTCTCAGATTATTACTAGTGTACATTTTAGACAAAGCAAGACTATATACCAAGTAATACTAGTTTGTGTGGGCTACTATGATTTGATAGTAACTATGCAAAGATAGTGGTAATCTGGCAAAATTATATCGATATTTTTGGTTTTATAGTTAATTCATAATACTGAATCCCTGGCATGGTAAAAAATTGATACTTGTTCACTAAATTCCCTGTTTTATAGAACAGATTTAGTATAACTGTAATATCCCCTTCCCTTTTCTTCATGTTTTATTGACTTGGTATCAGCTGATCAATCAAGCCATCAGAAATGGAAATGATTACCAATTATTTATAACCAAACAAACTTTTCTGAAGAGCAAAGAGGGAAATATAAAGTTACAAATTATTGTTGATCATTAGCATAGTAGCTGAAAAATTTTTTTTCCTAAAATATCCATAGTTAATGCTCACATTTAAGTGTGTGATGTTCAGTATATGGGCAATTTAAAGAACACTCTGTCACCTTCAAAGTAAAATTAAGATCTATATATAAAGCGTCTCATTATGATTTGAAAGTAACTAGTTTATTTCCTCATATCACCTCAGATTTGTAGTAAGCTGCCTTTTAAAAGGTTTTTTATAATTTATTTTCTTAAATTCTTCACTATAGTTATTTGATACTTTGCACAAAGTTACATTGTATTTGATGATACCATTTTGTATTTTTTGTCTAGTTACTAGACCTTAACATAGATGACATTGATGCATTGTTTTAATTTTCAAAACTTTTGTATATAACCACTAGGTATTTTTGTTTTTTGAGACAAAGTGTCGTGTAGCTTATACTGGCCTCCAACTTGCTGTGTAGACAGCCTGGCTATGAACTCCTGATCCTTTCAAGCTTCCACCTCCCTGATGCTGAGATGATAGAGGGCACCATAGTGCCCCACCAGAATTTCTTTATTCAATGAAATAGTTTCATTGTTGCACTCTAGGGCTCTCATTCTTTCTTCATGCCTTTTTCTTATTATCTAAGTTCTTCCCTGATTTTCTTTGGCACTTAGCATGATTTTGTTCTTTATATTAAAGGAAGTGTATAAATGTGTAAAAGTCATGCAGATTTTTCTCAAAATTTAACATTTGACATGTTTATATAAATATATACAATTTGCACACACATGTATATATAAATATACATATGGACACACTTGTATGCATGTATATAACCATTTGTGTGTATAACTTTGTATTTTGCCTTTTTAAATCAAAATATCAGGTATTTTTATGCTATTAAAGCCTTCATGAACATAATTTAATGGCTACTTAATAATCCATCACATGGTTGTATAATAATTTCCTTAATGATTCTCCAATTTTGTAAATTAGGTTGAATGTAATTTTTACTATAAATAATAGCACATTGATGCAGATACATAAATTATTATCATTTAAAAAATTAATCATTAGAATGTCTTTCCATACATAGAATTAATGGATTAAAGCATATGGTAATTTCCAGGCCCACTAATACATACTACATAGTTGATTTCCAAAACTATCATACCCATTTATACACTCATTGTTTATATTTTGAAATTCTAAGTCTGTTTTTTTAATGCATGAGAATCCTTAACTTGGAATTGTGTTTTTATACTTCCTGGCATGTGGAGAAAATAAGCTGGGTATAGCTTTTTGCCCATATTTGACTGTATTTTATTCTTGAAACAAATCCAGAGAGGTATGTGTTAGGGTTGCTCAATAATATAATTCAAAGCATAGGATGATTTCCCGCAGTTCCTGAGACATCAGTTTCTAGTAATGTGATGGGATTCCTTTTGATAAATAACCATCAGAAATGTAGGATGAATTTTAGTATACTATACACTCTGATATGCCATGTAGGTGGACACAGATACAGATACCTACAAACATACATGTATTTTTTAACAGTTATTAATATAGTGTTGATTGTTGTTTTTCCATTAGGTTTTCTTTTCCAACTGGTCACAGTAATCAACTTGCTTATTTTCTATTGAATGATTAAATTCGACAGCATTGAGACATGATTTCTAATTTCATCTCAATAAGTAAATGGTGATAGAATATTGATCTTGTCATAGTAATCATTTGGGGAATATATTGTTTTATATCAGACAAGTAAATTTTTAGGTATAGTTCACATTGTCCAAGTTATTACTACATGTTTAAACTGTTATTTTAGGTCCACTGAATATCATAGAAAATTTTGTGTTTTCCTTATTTTCTTATTCATTTATATTATTAGTGTTGGCAGTTCTTCCATGACATTAAAAACAAATGAAACAAAACCATAGTGCCATTATTTTTAATTTAGTTACTAGACAGTAATTATAATAATTCTTTAGTAAGAATAAAGCAATGTATATTTTCTGGTCATTATTACTAAATCATGACTAGGTTTTGGAAAACACTGTTCTATCATGGTCTTGATGTTACAAGTACTTTTGGGGTTTGCCTTCACTTTCTCAGAATAAGCTTTTTCCTTTTTTCTTGTCCTGTGCCACTAGGAACACTGGTTTCTCTGGCTTTTTTAAAAAAATGTTAATCTGAGTAGTTTTCTTTGAAAGAGCAGTCTACTAATGCATCACTTGACTGTGTATGCGCATTGTACATGGACAGGGGAGTACTGCTGGGAGGGAGTGTTGCTGTTCTCCAAACTGTTGAGTGCTGACTTTGCTTCTTCTAAAGTTTAGCTGGAACACTTGTACATTTGCTTACTGTGCATCCCAGCAGGGGTCCTTGATCCCCTATTCTTTGTCCTCTCATTCTCCTTCTATGTTTCCTTGCTGTCTCTTCTCTTCCATTTTCCACATGAACATTTACATGTACAAATACACACATTAAAGGATTTTTTTCATGTTAAAACCCAGGGTACAGGGTCTTCACTTAATTTCAGTTCTTAGGTGTTTTCTAAAAATTTCTCTTTTCTCTTTTATAATTTAAGTTGTGGTCATCTGTGTGTGGAGGTTGTGGTCATCTATGAGTGGAGGTTCTGATTTTCACTGTTTTCTGTCTCAAAATAAAGCATAAATGGTAGAACCAGGTACCTCTTAGATTACAGAGTCTTCTTAAACTTCATATAAATATGTCTGCTCAGGTTCTGATGAGAAATCCAGGTTCTGATTAAGTTGGTCTGTGTGGTGAATTTTGACAGGTGGTGAAAGGATCCTGATGTTTGTCTGAGGCTGTACTTTGAGTGGTCAGGTTTGAAATTCAGGTTCCTTGATAATGCAGAATGCCATTTATTTGGGATAAGAATATTTGGGTTTAAAAGGCAATTTCTTCACACATTAGCTATGAATCCAATATTTACAAGAATTTCTTTTAATACTTGATTTCTACATCTCCTCAGTTTTCTTCAATTAGGCAAATTAACCATAGTGATTTAAAAAGCAATTACGATTCTTGAATCTTCTGTGATGATCCCACATAAAACTTTTTAAATTTAGTCAGTCAGTGTAGAATGAACTAGTTATTTATTTTTGATAATTAATTTTTTTGCTATACTGTATCCCATTGGTGACTGAGTGCTTTTCTAGGAGTTGGGTAGGTAGGAGAAAGTGAAGGATGGGGGATAAGGTAAGTAATTAGGATAGAGATCCTCGGATAAATCTGTGAACTAAGCCATTGCACGGAAATACTGCTCCTCCTCCTCCTCCTCTTCCTCTTCCTCCTCCTCCTCCTCCTCCTCTTCTTCCTCTTCCTTCCTCCCCCTCTTCTTATGCTTCATATTCTTCATTTTTATTCTTATTTTGTCTTTTTTCCTCATTCCTATGGTTACCACTAGAAGAATCATGTTCAGTCATATTGAAATGAATTGCCTATTGAAAATAAAAATAATCTCCCAGTGCACATGTGGGCACAGTTGTCCCTGCTGTACTCAAAATAAGTTACCTTTTGCCTTTTAAATGTAGGACTCCACATAGTTTCCGAACAAACATGGGCAGTACTTGCAGCAATAAGGAAGTGTGCCAGAAGCTGCAAGGTAAATAGAAAGAGATGATTTCACCAAGTTCTGCAGGTTAGCCTTTTATTAGCATCCTAATAGCCAGATGTGACCATCAGAAAAATACCTGTATCTTTGAGGTAAAATTTCTTGATTTACAATGTTAATGAGAGAAAAAAATGACCAAATTACCTAGTGTGACTGATATCCGAGGTAGCAGGTGAAGGCACATGTTTTTACTGTGAACTCAAAGAAAGAAAGATGGTATGCTTCTCCTTTATAAGCAAATACTGTTCTTCAAAATTAAATGTATTTTAATTTAGAACAAAAAATTATCCAGCATCAATTTTTCCTTTTCAAGCCTTATTTTAGTACTAGGTACAACATTTAAGATATATTTCCAACCTTATTTGTCTCTGTGATTTCAGTGAATATAGATTACCTTTTCTTTCGTCAGTCTACACTAAAAAGCTTATGTTTTGCCATAATACAGTAGAATTATTTGTGGTAATGTTACAAGTCTCTAAACTACATGAGCATTATCCTGCTGTTTTATTGTTTTATAATGTATAAGTAAATGCAGGCATTAAGAAATGTGCAATGCTGTCAGACTCCTTCAGGATTTAAGAAAATTGCCCTAACTATCGAAGAACTGAAAATAATCTTTTCAGGTCGCAAAGAGCAGTTGTTATAATATTGCCTTGCATTTTGCTTTTTTTTTTTTTCCTAAGCATAGTGGTGATTTGAGGCAATGATGAAGAAACTCAGATTTTATTTGATTTCAACACACTGCTATTGCCTTGTAAGAATTATTTATAAAACAGCATGGTTAAAAATAGGAAGAAAAAAGGGATCATTCTTAATGCCCATCTAAATCTAACCCATTTATCTATTTCTTGTAATTGTGCATCCCAGTTTTTTGATCCAATTTGCAAATTTGATATAATAGGCACAAATAGTATGTGTTAATCACAGTACTGTGAATTATGCTGCAAGCTCTTCATAGACATGAGAGACACAGAAACAAAACCTTACAGTCAAAGCCCTCCCAGGAAGTTCTCATGTGGCATTCTGGATTTTTAAATATAAGTAAGTAGATATTCCTTTTGTCCTATCTGTTTTAAAATATTTCCATTTAAATGCAGATTTTGATTTTCCATCTGGGACTAGGTAGGAGACATTCTATTATATTACTAAAAGAGTAATCCACTTTAACACAACATTTTTCCCTAAAGGGATAGTCTTTTCTAGTCACACGGTATTATATTTCTCAGAATGATATTAACATTCATGATGTAGTGATCTTATCTTGATTTGAAAGATGTTTCATTCTGGCAGTAAAAAGGATTAGGAGAACATTGTTTGTATCCTGTTGCTAAAAAATAGCTTTACCTTGGTTAAGATTAATTTTCATAGTGGTTTGAGGTACACGTGTGATTCATATAAACCTATGGAAATGGAAATCATTAGGTTCATTAAATTGAATTCTTAAACCTGAAGATGTAGGTTTTTTTTAATAAAACGAGTTGCATTTTTAAAAATTTCTGAGTATGTTATGTACTTTCTTGATTTCATTTTCTTTATGCCTTACAAAAACGCTTTTGGGTAAGAAAAGTGCTCGAACACCTAGCTGCTGAAGTCAGGGCCATAGATGTGCTTATTTTGCCTCAGCCTCAAAATTATTAAAACTTAAGATAAAAAGGGATTACTGTAATTACATGGATATCTCAGGCAGAAGGAAGGCTCTGAAGGCCTTGCTGCTATGCACTGGGCAAAGTCCTGGCATGCAGAATGTTGCTATCCAAGACTGGAGTACATTTGAACCCCGAGTGGGATGCCAGCTCCATGCCCCTAGGCACACTGTCATTCAGACTGCAGATTAATTAACCAGAGGCTGCACAGTTCTCAGTGCTTTGCTCTTTCAGTCAGCCCATTCTGGAGCAGAAAGTGCAAGCCTTTAAAGACCTTGAACAGTCAAAAAAAGTTTCTTTTTTTTCTCAACAAAATTAGAGTCATTAGTGACACTTTTTGGGAAATAGCTTTTCACATACAAACATATGTATAAGTATTTTCTGTATATATATTTTCCTCATTGCATGCATGAGGGATTTTGGTGATTAAAAACTTTAAAACCCAGCTAGTATATGGCATGCATAACCTCCAGAGAGGATTTTCTAATGCCAGCCCTCATCCTCAAGATTCCTAATTATTGATTAATTAAATCATATTGGTTAGGGTGCTATTATGATTTAATAGTACTAAATTAATGTCAGTAATTCAGAACTGTATAGAATGAATATATATGTTATAAATGAGTTTTTGTTTTTGAAATTTTTAAATAAGAATTTTTGCAGCTTTACATTTTACTGCTAATCTTTACTTGGTTGTTCCTAGTAATACACACATACTCGTTGGAAATTCAAACTTCTATTTATAAACTTAGGAGGTAGAAATAATAAACCTAAAACATGTTTATATGTTTGATTGCTTACTATGCTTATTTAAACTTTTGTTAAGATTATTTGTTATCTTCAGCAAAAACCATTTTGTTCATTCATAGAAAATATTTTGAAGTGAAAATTTTTATATGATAGGGATTTGTTTAAAAACAGTTTTAGAAAAGGAATCTACTATCTGACCTATAAGTCTGTCTTTAGGAGAGTACCTTGAATTAATTTTTCTCTGTTTAAATTTATTTTATAATTATATGACGTATCATTAAGAGTTTATATGTAACATTAATAAATCTTTATTTTCTGAGCATAATCAAGGTTTATGTTCATAAGATAGAATTTGTACCTTAAAATTGGAAAGAATAAGGAGCTAGTGTAAAGCAAATTAAAGTGTATTTTTATTTAAAACTTTTAGGAGTGCAGAGTATAATTCTCTTCCACCCCCAACCTTTTTTTCTTTGACACTGTCAATTTTTTAGTGCTCTCACTGGAATTTATTTTGTTGTAGTAAATAAAAGACAAGTCATTATTAAACAGATTTTGTGGTTAATTCAATGTATGATTACCCTTTGCCATAGGTACTTTTAAGGGCTTTTATCCGAAATAAAATTCATTAAAAATGCAATTAAAAAATCTATTGTTAATGACTGCTTGACTGACTAGCTCATAATTGGCTCATTACAATAAAAAAGCAACTGTTTAAAAAATCTTGACAATGAGCTACAGTACAGAGTGAACACTTCATTGTGAGGCCCCGTGATCACAGGAGCCTGAAGGTGAAGCAAAGAAGCCTGTGAATCTGAGACTCCAGGACAACTTTCTCCTGTGCAGTACAGTGAGAGGAGGTCGTGAACTAGCATGGGCTGTGGCCTTCTGAGCCCTTCTTATTTACAGTGTCCCATGCTGAAGAGTAAACTTAGGTAATATAGTGCACTTAAATGCTGGCATTCAGACTCTTCTTTGTTTCCTTTCACCAGAAATCTTTTCAGTTGACTTAAATTACAAAGTTGTAATCAGGAAATCTTTAGTTCTGTTGGGACAAGGCTAACAAAGACAATATTGTCATACAAGCTGTCATTATTACCTGCTGCCTTGTTAATGTAGGGAAGCATACAGATACCATTTTTCAAACTCTAGATTAGTTTTGAAAACATTCCTAGTATTTATTTTTGTTCAGGTATTTTGGTGACTTAATATTTGTATTATTTTAGAGTAATTTTAAATTATTTTATTTTGACCATGAGTCTGAACTAAGATTAAAAACATGAACTTGGTAATGTAGAAAGAAAAGTGAACTGTATATGTTGAGTTTTTACTTAACTAATTCAAATCTTATTTCTCATTTTCTGTCTTAGACTTGCTAGTGGTTTGACTCACTGTGTAAATGTTGCAGTGTCAAACTTTGTGATGTCAGATGTCAGCTGTTCTCTTTACAGTCTAAGATTCTAAAATATTGACATGTGTAAATAAAAATGGCCATTAAATCTCTTCTTCTAAGATTTCCACCTATAAGGCAGAAATCCTGAGTTCCATCAGTGGTTGAAAGGTTGAAAGGGCTTCTTTAATGAGCCCTGTATTTCGAAAATGATTTTCCTGTTTGAGGCTAGAAAAGCAGTTAACGTTTTAAAGACTGACGACCCCTGCTTTTGTTTAGTCTACATCAGCAATATTAATGTTGCTTTGGTGTTGGTGACTGACTTGGGTGTAATTCTTCATTACCTGTATTAAACGTTAAATTGTTTTGAACACTGAGCTTTAGGCCAGCCCATGTGTGATTGTAGAGTGCAGGCAAGACAGTAACATTTAGTCTAACCATGTTGCTCAGAGGCTGAGGCAGGAGGATATAATATCTGAGGCCAGTGCCTGCCACAGAGTGAGAGGCCCTGTCAAACAAAACAACAAAACAAAACAAAACACAAAACAATGAGAGGCCCTGTCTAAAACAAAACAACAAAACAAAACAAAATAGGGAGCTTAATATAGATGAGGAAAACCCAAGTTACTCAACAGTTTTTAAAGAAATAAGGTAAATTTCACTGACTCCTTTGTAGTTAAAGGAAGGCACTGTCTATTCCCACTTCGCTTTGTGTTGCTTGCATTCTGCTCATCACCTTATTTTGAAGTTTTTTTGTTTTTTTCTCTCAAAAGAATAAAGAGGCAATACCTACAGAGGAAACAACTGTTTAAAACTCAGGAAATTACAGTGCTTTTATAGTTCAGTTTTTCCTCAGAGATCTTTTTATGCAGTTTTCCTTTATTCTTCCAAGCAAAAAGGAGCACTGCCTTTCTCTCTCACTGGGAGGGAGGGAGGCAGAGTCAGCACACTAAGGTTAAAGCAGTTGAGCATGACTCTACGATGCTTTGCAGTTCATACATGTAACTGGATAATGCAGCTGGTAAAGGCCATGGCTGGGCATACCAGTGCTGGCATTGTACACATGTGGAAGTTCGTGTAGCTGAGAAGCAGTTGATTTTTAACAATTAACTCTTATTCATGAGCATATTTTATAATATTGATAATTTGAAGACTATTTGTCCTCAAGCCTTATAGCTTGGAGACAATCCTGACTTTTTTTCCCCTTTCATATATTTTATTATTTACACAGAAACTGCTTATAGAAGATAGAGTTCTTTATTCATTAGAACTTTTAAAAGAGGATATATACCTTTATATTTGGGTAAAAATACCTTCTCTGTATTAATAAGTTTTAGGCAAACTGATTACTTAAGGATATCCTTAAGGATATTGCTTAAGTATCACCTTTGTCATATTAATTTATCTCTTCCTACCCAAGAATATATTGATTTTTACTGATAAATAAAAGCTGCATTCATTCATCAAATGTGTCAAGTGACAGCTCTTTTGGGTACAAGATTCAAATGCCAGTGAATGAATGACCAAGTTCTAGTGCCCATTGTCTAGATGACAAATGGCAGTGCAATATTGTATTTTAGGAGTAGAATTTTTCTTCTAACCAGTGCTGTGGGAATATAGAAGAGGAGTGAGGGATTCGTTTTGACCTAAGGAAAGTACTTGGTGGGTATCTGGGGAAACCCAGATGAGAAATGATTCCTCAAGGGAAGAGGAATGACTTCTCACACTGGATGCATTCTGTATGGGATGGGGATGTTACAGAGTATGGCATATACCTCTCACAATTTGCTGGGACTAGACTATGTGCATAAGTACTGGCGAGAGCTAAGAATGAGAAGGTGATTGAGAACAGTTGGTGGAAAGCCTTGAGTACCTTGTTCAGGAGTTTGAAGACCCCATTTTGTAAGTACTGAGGAGTCTGAAAGTTTATACATTAAGAAAAAAGGGAATACGTTTTGTTTTGCAGTAGTGCAGCTGAGGTATAGGGAGAGGAAAGACAGGAGACAATGACATTCAAAAGGGTAAAATCAGGACTGGGTAAACTGATGGTAGAGATCATCACCATGTATCAGTAGTCAAAGTGATATAAGCAGGAAAGCTCATCCACCATGGTGAATTTGGACTTGATAATGTAGCTGCTGGTGACTAGCTGTGTGACTTTGGGCAAGTTATTGTTCTGTGCAGAAAACGCAAATAAAATTTTTCTCCTTTATAGAGCTTCTGTGTCGATACAGTATTATTATTGTGCCTTTATTTAGAGTTGAGAGTCAGAAGAGAGGAAAGATTGTCTTCCATGAAGTCTTGACAAGAGGAGAGAGCTGACTAATCCGAAGAAATTTTGTAAGATGAAAGGGATTTGGGTAAGTTTATACTAGGAAATTGGAGGAGTTATTGAAAATACAGGGCAGATAGGGGAAAGCTGATTGAAAAAGGTCCAGAAGAGTTGGAAGTAAGGAGATGAAGATTGCAGTCAGTGATCTCTGGATAGAAGACGGTGCGTATGGAGATGAGAAACACTCTTGTGCTTATATAATAACAGCCTGTCCACCTAACACCTGCTATTTTCCTGTCTCCATGGAGGCTAGATGATTTACTTCAAATGAGTGGTGACAAGAGAAGTAGGGAGGCTGAGATTGAAGGTGCTAAAATGCCTGAAGGACAAGTGTAGCTTGAAGCAAGAAATCTGAAAAGACAGTTTTCAAAATTTTCTCTCAGTTAAATTTAAATGAAAACTTGGGATGTTTGGTAGGTTAAGACCACTTTTTAGGAAACAAATTACTTATTTACTTATCAGGCATTTAATACTATATTATTGAATGACAAAGAATTCCAGGAATCATGACAAATGATTATAATAAGTTTCTGTGAGGATAACTATCTCAATTACTTTTCCTGGGTGGAGTTGTGAAGGTTAAAATTGTCAACTTGACAGAATCTAGAGAATCTGTAGGAGACAAATCTCTGGGCTATCCCCAGAGGGATTTATCTGGACTAGGTTAGCCTCTGGGCATGAATATAGAAGGTTGTTTTGATTAGGTTGAGTTATAAAGGCCTTCCCACTATGGCAGCATAGAGCAAAGCGCTGAGGTCTAGATTGAATAAAAGGGAGAAAGTAAGCTGAATACAAGCATCCATCTCCCTCTGCTCCATTCTGTAGATGCAGTGTAACCAGCTCTCTCGGACTCCTGCCATCATGGCTTCCCCACCGTGATAGGCTGGAACCTGGAGCTGTAAAGTCTTTCTCTCTTAAATTGTTTTTGTCAGGATATTTTATCCCAGTAACAGAAAAACTAAGACAGTAACTTTCCATACTTTAGAGAGGAGAATACACATTTAATTTGAGTTTAAATCAATATAACTATTTAAGGATGACATTTTCTGACCAGTAAACAAATAAGATTACAGAGTCAAATGATGATGGTCACTTATATATCTGTGATGGAAGAATATTGTGCTGGACAACAATGTACAGAATCAGATGAACAAATTCTCCCACTTTTATATTGATAGTAGTATTAAATAAAAACAGGTGCCTAGATTCCTACTTCAATAAGTTAAAACAAGCATGTACAAAAATAGGCTAAATGTATATCCACATAGAAACATAGTGCTATGATTTTTTATTACAGTTTAGTTTCTTCAATATTTTATTCATTTATTTTGAAATATTTTTTATTTTCCTATTTTAAATTTATCAATCATTTTTCCTTTGTCATAATTAAGAAGTAAATACTCCAACCTAGCTCATATTTTACTTTGTTAAAAGCTATATGAACAGCCCAGTACTATTGACTATTGACATATGTTAACTCATAGTTTAGATTCATCAGTATAAACAACTAAACTCTTTTTTTCTTATATTTATTTTATGCTTTGGTGAGTGGTATGTGATATACTTGTCTGTAAATTATAAGGATTCATATTTAGCATACAGTAAGAAATTTCATTTGTCTAGAGATATGAGAGACATATCTCTGTGTCTTATGTATTTGGCTATGTTTACAGTGCCACCCATGAGTTCCCTCCCATTGAGAGAATTTTAAGCCCAGTTAGATAGCTGCTGATTACCCCCTAGATAACTGCCACTACTGCATCCATAGATATAGTTGCTCCACCAGTTGTTGTGGTTATTGGACTTTACAGCTGGGATGGACCATTGATTGATTCTCTCCTTTATTAGCTTGTGTACTATCCTTTAGAGCTATGAGAGCTAGTCTTCAATTTATGGTAATTTGATGATTTTTTTTGTACATTATAATTTGATGGTATTTTTGATGATTTTTTTTGTACATTATAATTTGATGGTATTTAGATCCCATCCCCCATCTGCACCTCCCCCCCGCCACTGCCTCCCTGAATTCAGTATACTCCAGTATACAGTATGTCCTGTAGCATCTGATTTGTGTCTCCACATGTCCCTAAGCATGGGAAAACTTGGTCAACCTAACAAGAGTCCTGTCTCTATAAGAGCACTGTCTCTTCTCCTTCAAGCAGCGGTCATTTGCCAAAAGTTCTTAGGTTGGATAGGGTTTTCTTAGCCACTTCCCCATGTGTCTATACAGGGTTTTTTTTCTGGTTTGAACTTGCCTGGGACTTATGCATGTTGTTACCATTGCTGTGAGTTCATATGTGTAACTGATGAGCTGTCTGGAAAACTCTGCTTCCTTGTGGTCATCTACCATCTCTGGCTCTTACAATCTTTCTATCCCCTCTTTAGCAATGATCCTTGAGCCTTGGGAGGGAGAAGTTTGAAATAGCTATCTTATAAAGAGAGGAACACTCTGCGGCCTCTTGTTCCTTGCACATTGGCCAGTTGTGGATTTCTGTGTTACTATCTACTGTATAAGGAAGTCTCTTTGCTTAGAGTTGAGAGAGATACTCATCTTATATGTAGGGGTATTGCAATGAAGATGTGTCATTTAGGGCTAAGTGTCTCACAGGCTTTTATTTTCTGTGCTTGGTCGGTTGTGGAACTCTGTATTAGTCTCCATCTATTATAAAAAAAAAGCTTCTTTGATAAGTGGCGAGAGGTACACTTCTCTCTAAATGTAAGGATGCATGTTTAGAATAAAGTAAGAAATTACATTGGTCTTGGGATATGACAGAAGTAGGTTTTTCTCAAGGATCTGTGACCTCTCTAGCTATGTGTACAGTATATAGATGAGTTCCCTCTCATTGAGCAGGCCTTAATTCCAATTATACAGCTGTTGATTTTCTCTCAAGATAAAAGTGCCACAACTCCACCAATACTGATAGTTTTCTGGGCCAGCCATTGTTGCTGTTTTAGGCTTTACACCTGTCTTTGACAATTGATTGGTTTGCTCCCTTGACAGCTTGTAAAGTATCCTCTGATTCCAGGAGAGATAGTGATCAGTAAAGAGAATTCAAGATCAGTTCCAGTTCGATTGTTTTTATTCTACTTTGCCTTCAATTGCTGTGCAAAAATACTCTGACCTGTACCAACTTTGGGAGGAAAGGATTTATTTGGCTTGCATCTCCTGAATCACAGTTCATTACTAAGGGGGTCCAAGGTAGGAACTCAGGGCAGGAACCTGGAGGCAGGGGCTGAAGCATAGGCCATATACGAATGCTGCTTACTGGCTTGGTCCCTGGCCTGTGCTCAGCCTGCTTTTTAATACAATACAAAACAACCTGCTCACAGTGGGTTGGGCCCTACCACAACACTCAACAATCAAGAAAATGCCCCATAGACATGGTCACAGTTCAATGGAGGCAATTTCTCAATTGAGGCTACCTCTACCCAGGCATGTCAAGTTGACAACTAAAGCTATCCAGCACAAGCATTTCACAAACACTTATTCTGTATATGTGACCAGTTGTGGAAGTCTGCAGTAGTCTCCATCTCTTGCAAAAGAAGCTTCTTTGATAAGTGGTGACTGCCATTCTTGTCTGTAAATGTAAGGATCCATACTTAGCATAAAGTAAGAAATTAAATTTGTCTAAGGATGTGACAGCATTAGGACTTTCTCTAAGATCTATGACCTCTCCAGCCATGTGTACAGTACCACACATGAGTTCCCTTCCACTGAATGGGCTTTAAGTCCAATTACATAGCCATTGATTACCCCCAAAATAAAAGTGCCACTATGGCAGCAATAGAGTTTGCTGTGCCTGCCATTGTTGTTATTAGACTTTAAATCTGGGGATGAACCATCAACTGATGTTCCCCCTTTGCAGCTTGCATAGTCTACTCCTAAACTATGAGAGCTAGCCTTCCCAAAATGTTGTCACTTGTGGTATGGAACAAGAAGATACTACACTAAGGGAAAAGACAGAGGAATCAAAAGACCAACTGCATGTTCATATATGGAATCAAGAAAAAATGGTTATATAAAGGTAGGTATACGTAACTTGAATAAGTTCTGAAGATTCAATGTACAGCATGGTGATATATGATGATGCTAATTAATAATACTGTATTTTACATTAAAACCTCCTGAGAATATCTGACCTGATTACATCATATACATAGAGTCACTATGGGGGGTTATACATGCTAATTAGCTTTATTATAGTATCATAATATATATACAAACATCATCTTACACTCTTACTATAATCCTGGAAGTGGAAACATCTTTGCAACAAACTGATTTCATTTTTTTTGGAAATATACCCAATAGTGGCATTGGTAGATATGCCCAACAGATCATATTATAATTACATTTTTAGTTTTTAGAGGCATTTTCAAGCTGTTTTTCATACTGGCTTTATTAATTTACATTTCCAGCAGTAGTAGCTAAGAACCCCCTTTGTCTCTATCTTTACCAGTTTTTGTTACTTTTGTCTTTTTTATTCCAGGCATTCTGAGGTGTGACTTTCATTGCTGATGACAAATGGTGCTCATATGCCTGTGGAAAACTTACATATTTTTAGAGACATATCTATTCATGTCATTTGCCAATAATGGCCATTTCCTAATTGCAAATATAGAGAAGCTCTGAGTAGCATTTAAAATTTAATATCAGCAAACATAAATATTCAATAAGTATTTATTTTATTCAATAAATAAAAATGCCCATACTTTGGGCATTTTAAAATTATTTATTTATGTTTATTTTATGTGTATGAGGGTTTTGTTGTTTTGTTTGTTTGTTTTGTGGGTTTTTTTTTTAGTGGGGGGGGCGGTCTTTTGAGACAGGGTCTCCTTAAACCTCAGCTGACCTGGAACTCATTTTGTAGACTAGGCTGGCCTCAATCTCACAGATCACCTGCCTCTGCCTCCAGAGTGCTGGGATTAGAGGCATGCACCACCACGCCCTGCTGTGTATGCGTGTTATGCCTTCATGTAAGTAAGTATACCATTGTCATGCAATGCCTGCAGAAGGTGAAGAGAGCATCAGATCCCCTAAAACTCGAATTACAGATGGTTGTTAGCTGCCATGTGGATGCTGGAATTTGAATCTAGGTCTTCTGAAAGAGGACTGCTGAGCCATCACTCTAGGTCTTTGAGCATTTTTAAACCATTGTTTTCATAGTTTTCAGTTAAAAATTTAAAGCATCTTGATTCTACGTCATTTAGCACAGAGCGTAAAGTCAAATTATAAATGATTTAAAAGTTAACTTCTTTTGGCAAGTGTTGTCTCTAAACTTAAAATATATAAGTTAAGGTCAGAGGTGAGGGCAACTTTAATAAATTGAGTAGTAGTTTTTACTCTGTTTAGGAAAACTTACAAAACTTTTTTTTTTAATTCTATTTTTTGTTTTGTTTTGTTTTTTGTTTTTGAGTCAGGGTCTCCCTGTATCCCCAGCTGGCCTGGAACTCGCCTGGCTGGTCTTGATCTCAAAGAGATCTTCCTGCCTCTGTCTCCCCGTTACTGGGATTAAAGGTATACACCAGGATTAAAAGTGTACACCAGCACACCAGACACTCTGAAAACTATTTTAAAATATAGCCACACTTAAAAATACATGAACAATTAAAATCAGACTAGCTTTCTACTTTTTAAATAATGATTATTCAGAATAATAATTTGTGTTTTGAAGTTTATTAAGGAAGAACAAGAATTCAACCAAAATTTAGTTTTATTTAGGGATATGTTTGCTCTATTAACAGACAAACAAGTGAACTTAACTTTCTAAAACTCAGATTAAGTCAATGCCTCTTAAATTTCTTTTTCAAAGTATGTGTAGAAGAGAACATGCCTTTAGTTTTCCTTAGGAAATTGAAGACTGTAATAATCAATTAACATTTTTGTGGGTTACTGCATTATGTTACACCTTAATAAAGCTTTCAAGAAAAAGTTACACGTTTCATCAGTTCATTCTGTTTCTGCAATTTGGGGAAGTAACTGACTGACAAAGCTAAACACTAATGGCAGCGGGAAGGCTGCTTGGACCTTCATTTTCATTGTTTGCTGCCAAGTTAAGAGACATGACATTAAAAACGGAGATGGTTTTCAACAGAAAATTATATAAATTGTGAAAGATAACTGTTTTCCATATTAATATTTCTGATTGTTACTGTGGCATTAAGGGAAGTAATTTATGGAAATACAATGGGTAAGTAAAATTGTGAAATGGGAAGGGATAAAAGGACACTCCTGAGATGAAGTTTTGTATAATGCTTAATTAAGCCAAGTCTTATTTAATGTTTAAAAATTAACTTTCACGGCTGGATAATGGCTTAGTGCTTAAGAGCACTGGTTGCTCTTTCAGAGGAATGGGGGTCAGTTTCCAGTACCTACATGGAGGCTAACAACCATCAATAACTCCAGTTCCAGGGGATCTGATGCCCTATTCTGTTCTCTGTAGGCATAGCATGGTTGTTACACTTACATGCATGCATGCAAGACAATCATACACATGAAATAAAAACGAATAATCAAAAAAGATTCTTCAAGAGTAAAAACAAATCAGTTTATCTGGTCCAATTGTATGTCCTTAAACACCCCAAAATGAAGTATAACCAAAGAGTAAAGGGGCCAACATAATATCATAAGAGCATACATATATATAACTAAAAGTTACTCGACAA
>NW_008344824.1:3107230-3111070 GCF_000622305.1 Nannospalax galili | reverse complement strand
AAAGAAATTCTCTGTGACTTTGACATGTGAATTTCTTTTTTTTTAAATTTTCATTATGCCAAAAAATCTGAATTACTGTAATATTTTGCATATTGTTAAAACTGTAACTTTAATTGTAAAAAAAAAATTAAAAAAAAAACTCAATAGTGGAACAGATACCCACATCCAAAATTAAAAAAAAAAAAAGATTCTTTTAAATTTTATGAGGCTAGAGAGATGGCTAAATGGTTAGAGCACTTGCTGCTCTTGCAGAGGACCTGGGTTCAGTTTCCAGCATCCACATGGTGACTCACAGCCATCCGTAATTACAGTTTTAGGAATCCAGTGCCTTCTTCTGGCTTCCATATGCACCAGGTACATATATAAATGTAGGTCAACACTCATACACATAAAATTAAAAATAATTAACTTTCACAAAGAAGTCTATGTTAAAACTTGATGGCATGCATTTTATTTGTGATAGAAAAAAATGTATTTGAATGGGCACATTTGAATGGACATAGTGCTTTTCCCATATTTGGGCAGCCCACTTACTGTTAAATGAGTAAAAAATGTCAATAAACAAAGCAATGGGAATTCAGTGTTCATGTGAACGTGTATTTAGAGGCATGGCCCATAATGCTTGTGGAATGATCCACTGAGTAATTATTTATACCAGAGAATGCTTCCTTAAGCATTGTGTAGTTGCTTCATAAGCAGCTTTAACCTCATTTTCCTTGTTCACTAGACTGCATTGCCAGCCTATATAGTTCTTAGAAAAAGTACTGTCATCAAATTAAATTTGCTTGCATTATGATGAGCTCCTTGTTAGCATCCTAAAACATTTGCAAAAGGAGAACAGTTATCAATGACATTGTCCTTGGTTATATTGGCAGGATTCAGCTAATAGAATAAGGCTCAAGACTGAGAATAGGAAGTTTCTGATTAAGAGAATGTGTCACCATCATCCTGGAGAAAATCCTTTCAGCATCATAGGGTGGGGTTCTGATACTGATTATATGATGTCATCACGTGTTAATTACCTGGAAAAATGGAGGGCTTATTTAAGGAAGTGACCAAAGTATTCCTCATTTGTGATGAGAGTGAACATAGAACAGAGTAATTCCTCTAAGTTTAATCTGTCTCTTAAGAATAAACAAGCAATCAAGCAAACAAACAAAAAATCACAAAGGTTTTTGTGTAGCCTTAAAATAAGTGCTAAAATCCAGTTTATAAACATATACAAGAAGGTATAAAATTCCATGTGTGCTTTGAGAGCATCTATGTAAAATAGTTACATGAGTAGAGAGAGACTAAAAGAGAATGTGACTAAATAGCTTGGGGATGAGTTGGAGTGGTTAGAATACAGTGTGAGACATGATACTGTGATTTGGATCTTCCCTGGAGGTCCCAGATGTTGAAAGGCTTAGTCCTCAGCTTGTATATTTGAGAGGTGGTAGAAACTTTAAGATGTGCAGCTTAGGGAGAGGTCTGAGCTTGTTGGGAACGTGCTCTTGAAGAAGATTGAGAAAATGAGGTCTCTTTTTTTGTCCTTGCCACTTTCTGTATGCAGGAGGTAAGTAAATACTTCTGCCTCAGCACATCTCCCACCCCATGATCTATTGCCTTTCTACTTCCTTACTTCCTAAAGCAGTGAGTCTTCTAACCATAGACTGAAATCTCTAAAACTTGTGACAAGGTAAACCTTACCTGTTTTGAAGTTGGTTGATCTCAGATATTTGATATAATAACAGAAAGTTAACTTGTGGACTTGGTAGTATTAAAAGAATTTTTATATCAATGATAGCTTTCAAGATATATAAATAATAGGAAATTCAGTATTAAGAATTAATAAAAAGTGTAGAATAAAGTTTTTAGATGCTCACTAATGTTTACTTCTTGATTTTGTGGTATTGGTTGTGGTTTAATTTCATTATCTTTCCCTTTATTCATTTGGTAAATGTTTGTTGAAGACTTAGGTTATAATAAGCCCTCCATTCATTGCTAGGAGTATAGGGTTCATGGAGAGATGCACTGTTTTTGAGCATCTGCTTGAAGTCCAGTAATTAATGTCTATGTTAATTATCAATAATTACATAATTAGCTATGAGTGTCTATAGACATTAATCAAATTAATTGTCTAACATAAAATTGCAACAAAAAATTGATCCAGCAGAAAAGTAAGAGGCCATGAGAATGAACTAGCTCAAAGGTCAGCAAAGGCTCCTGAAAGGGAGGATTGGGTGTGTACAGTTGCTCAGTCTGGCAGCGTCCAAGTAGCTGCCAGCCAGAAAATTTCTCAGTCTGAAGACAGGCTCAATCCCTCTGGCATGGAGGAAAGCAGCTGATGGGTAGTGACAGGCCAAGAGAAACCCAGTGTGGCTGTAGTGCAGTAAAGCTGAGGGTGACATGTGAGCAGGCTGAAAGGTGGATCGTATTTGATAGCAGATAGATTCATGTTTGTTTTCTTTTACTGTATGTTGCTTCTTTATTAGTATGTGGAAATAATTTGTCACTTTTATTGTAGCATAGTATTCTTATGTGAATTCATTGAAATAGCCTACTGATGAACATATTTATGTTCATTTAGATTTTTCTAATTTGAGGCTATTACAGTGTTCCCATGAATACTTTTGAATATATCTTCACATATATGTGGGTTCTGGTTTTTGTTAGGAAGATGTACAGGAGACAAACAACTGGTCAAAGGATATGCATATATGGATTTCCAAAATTATCAGAAAAGTTTGCTCTCTGACTAGCAAGACCACGAGAATTCCAGTTGCTTTGCAGCCTTGTTAGCACTTAGCATTGCCAATTAAAAAATGACTCTACAGCTGAACAGATGGCTCAGTGTGGCCAGAGCACTGGTTGCTCTTGCAGAAGACCTGGGTTTGAATCCCAGCACCTACATGATGACTGACAACTATCCATAACTCCAATTCCAGGGGACCCGATAACCTCTTCTGATCTCCAAGGGCAATGCACAACATGGGTGCACTTACACACATGCAGGTATAGCATTCATACACATAAAATAAAACTAGAAAGTCAAAATATGTTTTTAAAATGACTTAGTCATTCTGCTACAGCAGTATGCATTTAGCATTTGTACTTCTCTGGTAAGAGTGAAGTTTTTCTGTTTTGATATTCTTGGGGGGAATCTGTTGCCCATTTTTCTATTTGGTTCTCTTTCTTGAATTACGTATAATTATTTATACTTCAGATTAAAATCCTTTGATACATACAAGTCTTGCAATATTTTGAGGTTGAAATATCTTTTTTGGTGGAAATAATTAAATTTACCAACTTTTCCTAGTAAATTAGATAAGTAATTTTTGTGCATGATTTAGCACTCTTTTTCTACTTGACTTACATTGTCATTTAGGAATTCTTTTGTACATGCATACTCTCAAAATTGATATGCAATTAGTGTGAGTCATAGTAAAGATTAGCTTTTTCCCTACATATTTACTTGGTCAGTACTATATGCTGAAAGATCCCACTTATGGCATTCTAATATTTGGTATAAATTGAGTAGCTGCATGCATTTTTTCTAAACGCTTCATTCTCTGTGTTTCTTCTTATGCCTTTGCAACACATGTTTAATTGGTTATGCTTTATGATGTCTTATAATTTGGTAATGCAATTTCTCCTAATTTGTCCTTTTGAAAAAAGTGTCACAGTATTCTAAGATATTCTAGAATTAAGTTGCCAATTCCTGCAAAAATAGTCTTCTAAGAGTTTGGGATTTCACTATATTTGTGGATTATTTTTAGGATTAGCATTATCAAAATATTGAGCCTTTTTAAAATTATTTATTTAATAACCATATAATTAGAAGAAGCATTTCATTACAAC
>NW_008344824.1:3065186-3106909 GCF_000622305.1 Nannospalax galili | reverse complement strand
TTTTTTATACACCCACTTCCCAGGTAGCACCCTCCCATAGCCTCCCTCCCCGCACTAGAGCCCTTATACTCTGATATCCCTGCTACTGTCTGAGTGTTGTCGGCACTCCCAGCCATTCCCCACTACTTGCTCTTCTGGTGAATCTAGTCAGCCTATCTATAGGTCTTTGCTTTAGGAGGGTCAGCTGTTCCTCATCTAGCGGTAATCAGTTGTCAATATTCCTTTGGATAAGACTGGGTTCTTCTATATTGAGTCTTCTAAGATAAATGACTACATTATTTGTGTCCTGTATTGTTTCCTTTCTGTATTTTTGGTGGTTCCTGTAGAGAAAGTATGCGTATATTCGTTGAGAATTTTATCTCAGTGTTTTATGATGTTTGTTCCAATGTGTATTAATTTTCCAGAGATGCCAGAAGGAAATACTGCAAGCTAGCTGTGTTACATTAAAAATTCATTTGCTAACAGGTCTGTGGACCAGAGGCCCAGGATCAAGGTATGTGTAATAACGGTATCACTAAGACGTCTCCCTTTGGCTTACAGATAGCTCTCTTCTCTTTGAGGCTCTTTTTTGGTAAACTTTTTATTGAATTTTAGTATATTTCATGCAGAACATTTTCATCATCTTTTTACCTCCTTTTCCATTGGCACCCTCCCATAGCATTCTGTCATTTGTGTTAAGACCTATAGAGGCAAGTTAGTCCCCTTTGGACTTAAAAAAAAAAAAACTAGAACAAACACATTTAGTAAGGAAAGTGAGAAAGAACTCGTGAGAGTGGGAGACTGGGAGCTCCTTTGTTTGTATATTGTCTTCTGTGTCTGGAAGCATGTCTCCGTCCTAATCTGTTCTTATTACTCCAGTTATAATAGATTAGAGCCCACACATTTGTCCTTACTTTGCCTTAATTATCTATTTATAGCCCTATCTCTAAATTGGTAGTCCTCATTCATCCCCATTATCGTTAATTCCCCTTTTGATGAACATAATTTTCAATTTTTCATGGTTATGTAGAAATAGAAATTTCCCTGAACAACCATTCATAGTTTTCAAGCTGTATACCATTTTGGATAGAGTGGTGAAACCTTTGTGAGTTCTGCTCTGATCCACTTACATCATGAATTTTCCTGTTGTCTGGTGTATCCACACTGTATACTGGGCCTTCCTTTAGCTAGTTAACAATCTGAATGATCAGATCCACTGTGGCAGTACTTGAGTGCTTGCTTGTGTTCAAATAATCTTGTTTCACTTAATGGCCTAAAGCCCATGCAGTAAAAATGGCATTTAAGTTATGCCTGAGTAGAACTTTAAAGTGTTTCTTTTCAGTGGAAAGGTGAAACAATAGACATTTTAAGAGAAAGAACACATGCAACTTTTATTGGACTATATTATTATAATTGTTCTGAAAATTATTTTTTGATTGTGTGTGTATATAATGGTACATACGTACTACAGCACAGGCGTAGATGTCATAGGACAACATTTGAGAGTTGGTGTTCCTTCCACTGTGGGTTCTGGGGCTCTAACTCAGATAGACAGAATTGTGTCCCCAGTGCTTTTACCTGCTGTGCCAATCTTGATGGCCTTTAATTTCCTTTATTATTGTTATTGCCCTAAATATCTTATTGTGCCTGATTTATAAATCAAATTTGATTGTAGATATCTATGCCTAGGGAAAAACTAAATGTGTAGAATTTTAGTACTATTTATGATTTTAAGCTCCATTTAGAAGTCTTGGAAAATAACCCTTGCAGAAACAAGAGGGATACTGTACAGTCACATTATGAGGTATTGAGGATTTGTATTTTGACATGAGATTTTTTTATTGATTCCAGAATTTCATATGATGTATTTTGATCATATTCAGTCCCTTTCCTCTCCTCCAATAACTCCCATCCCCCATTTCATGACCTCCATTATCTTTCCTTTGATTTTCTTTCTTTCTTTAATATTTGTTTTTCAAAGGCCCATTGATTCTAATCTGTGCCTCCCAAGTGCTCCTGGGGATGAGTCCATGACCTTGAGTCTGGTCAATCTACCAGCTGTTACACAAATAAGGAAAACTGACTCTCCCTTTCCCAGCATCCATCAGTTACCAATAGATCCTCAACTAGGGTTGGTGCTTCCTGCCCATGTCCCCCATCCATACTGGGCCTATGACTGACTTGGGTTTGCACAAATCTTGTACATGTTGTTCTATGTTCTTTGGGTTCGTATGTGCAAATACTCTGTGGTTTCCAGACAACAGTTTCCTGGTCATAGATACCTGTGGATCTTACAGTCTTTCCTCCCCTTCTTCCACAATGATTTCTGAGCCTTGGGAGAAAAAGGTGTGATATAGGTGTCCCATTTAGGACTGAGTACTTCGCAGCCTCTTATTTTATGCATGTTGGCCATTTGTGGGTCTCTCTGTTAATTACCATCTGCTGCAAGAAGAACCTTCTATGATGAGAGTTGAGAAATGTACCACCTATGGATATAACCATAAGCCATTGTAAGTGAGTTTAGTATTATGTCTGTTTAGCAAAATGCTAGCAGTAGATTCCCCCCTGTGGCCTGTGATTTGTGTGGGCACAGGTTCTTGTTATGATAACCGTGTCAGAGATGGACTCCCTTTGTGAAGCAGACCTTAAATCAAGTTAGAAGATGGGTGGTTACTCCCATATTAGTCTTCCCGTTACTGTACCATTGGTTATATTTTGCAAAGTCAGTTGTTACTGTAGTTCACAGGATTCACAACTGGATAAGGTTGATGATTACATTTCTGTGTTGGTATCATGCATAGCTGCTTCTAGTGCTATGAAAGCTAGCCAGCAAAGATGTAGCTTCAAGGTTACTAATAGCTGGTATCTCCTTGTTTATTCTGTGACTCAGCTATGTAGTGTCTTCAGTAATAGTGTCTCACCATTAAGTTCTGGTGGGTAACCAAGTGCAGTGGCAATAGCCAGTATTGCTTGAGGACCTATGGGATCTTTCTGGTTAACAACTCAAAAAGAGGGAGTTCTTTCCCAGCATTGGGTTTTTCATTTGCTAGTCTATTAAGGCCATTGAACCCCTGTTATAGGATAACTACATTTAAATTCTTTTTGTATTGTATATGTATATATTGAGAGAAACTTCCATAGTAGGTTTCCACATGATCAGTAGTGTTATCACTCCTCTTACTCTTCTATCCTATCCTCCCATTTCTGCAACCCATTTAGCCCATCCTATCTGTTATTCCCCTTTCCCATTTACATCGCTGCATTCTTTTACCCCTCCCATTACCCCCTCCCCCCATGGCACTTCATTGGTTTCCTAATCTCTAAGCATTTTCTAATGAAATCACACCTATCTAAAGATTGAAGACTATCATCCACTTATGAGAGAAAACTTGTGTTTAGGTGGCACCAACACAGCACAGCTCAGATCACAATGGTATCAAATTAAGTGTTGCAACATCTAGAAATACAATTTTAATTCTTTTTTTTCCTGCTCTTATCAGATGCTTATTTTTTTGGTTTTTTGGTTTTCTCATTAAAAACAATTTTTTTTGGTCTTTTTGAGAAAGGGTCTCTCTGTAGCCCCAGCTTGTCTGGAACTTGCTATATAGATAAGGCTGGTCTTGAACTCACAGATATCTGCCTGCCTCTGCCTTCTGAGTGCTAGGACGAAAGGCTTTTCTTATTGAGTTTTTGTACATTTCATACAGCAGTTCTTTTAATTCTGAATATTACCTTTATATTACTGATTTTCTACTTATTAGTTGCCATAGCATATCTGTTGATTGCTGTGGATTTTCTGCAACTGCAGTCATGTAATTATGAGTAATGATACTTGCCTTCTTGCTTAGAGGGAAAGCCTTCACAATTTTACTATTAAGAATGATAACTTCCTGTAGACTTTTTGTTGAAACTTTGTGCATTACTCATTTTCCTAAGGGTTTTTTTAAAACCATGAGTGGGTTTCAAACCTTATACACCATTTCATTGTTAATAATCAGAAAAGATTGTAGGGTATTTGATTTGTAGCTTGATATACAATGTGGTAGAAAAGACATTCTTGCTCACTAGATGTTGAAGTTTCTATCAGTTTCTATTAAACTAAAAGGAGACGTTAGGTGAACCTGGAAAGATTTCATTTGGACTTTTCATTTTTTAAAAAGTGTTTTATTTATTTTTGTTTTATGTATGTGAATATATTACCTGCATATATGTAAGTGCACCTATGCAAAGTCCTCAGAGGTCAGAAGAGGGTGCCAGATCCATCGAAATTGGAGGATTAGGGCAGTTGCTAGCCACCATGTGGGTCCTTTGCAAGAGCAGCTAGTGTTGATAATCACTGAGCCATCTTTCCAGCCCTGTTCTTTTGACATTTTCATTGAAAAGATTCAGTGAAGTTTCACTGAAAAATTTAAAAACACCGAGTCAATATTTCTAAATATCCAGATGTTTATATTCAACATTGGGTAATTTTAAACTATTTTTTCTTTCTTTAATTTTTGTAAGATCCATAGATTATTGCATTTGTTTCCAATTAATTGCAGAAATGATTCTAATTACTCTGATTTGGTGTCTTGGAGTCTAGTATAGTGTGTGTGCAAAAGTCTGTTAAACTGAGGTATCAAACACTGCTAACAGTTATAGCTGTTGGAAATCATTTGAGAGGTATTTCTCAGATGATGAATGAGAAGAAATAATCATTTTACCTATAAGATATTAACAATAATTACAGTAAAAGTAATAACTTTGAGAAGTTCAAATATTCTTGAAGTTGGTTTATTTACATGTATTAGCACAGTCCTTATACTTATTTTTTATATTTATTTATTTATTATTTATTTATTTATTTTTGTCTTTTTGAGACAGGGTCTCCCTGTGGCCCCAGCTGTCCTGAAACTCACTATGTAGACCAGGCTGGCCTTGAACTCACAGAGATCCACCTGCCTCTGCCTCCCTAGTGCTGGGATTAAAGGCATGTACAGGGCTTTAATCCCAACACTTGGGAGGCAGAGGCAGGATCTCAAGATTGGGGCCAGCTTGGTCTACCTAGCGATTTCCAGGCCAATTGGGGCTAAAGGGAGCCACTGTCTCAAAAGAAAATTCTTATAATGCTTTTACTCTTTTTGTGATTACATTATCTACACTAGGTAATAATACCACTAGCTGTTGATCACACAGCTAATGCATGATTGAATCATGATTTGAATACAGGAGTTGGTTCCAGGGCTTTTTCCACAAGACTATGTTATGTGATGCTACAATAGAATTTTTTACCTTGAATATAGATTGGAGAATAATACACTTATTTATAGACTCAGAAAATATAGCAGGATCAACAATTTGCCCTATTCATATGCTTGGGGCATAGTTGTATGTCTGCTCTTATCATTTCTAAACTATTTAATCTAGCCCACAGACCACACATACCCCCATACACCAGATTGCTTCAAGTGTTCTTGAAAGCAGTAAAATTGCTATGAATTTTTTTAATAATCATGATCTTCATTTTCCATATGAATAAACGCAAATCAAATTATTTAACTTGTAAAATTCTGTAATGACTAAACTCAATCTTTAAAACTGACCAAAGAGGAATATCTAGAGACCAGAAGGCTGTGATCAATGGGCTGGCCCCAACACTGGCTCTTGTCACATGGGGGCCAGTGTGTTCATTTTAGGAAATAGTCTGTGTGGGAGGTGGAGAGTGGTGTTTGTGGCTTGAATTCTAGGTTCAGCAGGGGTGTTTTAAGTTCCTTGGTTTTATCTTATGTAAGAATAGGGTTTGACTCAAGGGAGGAGCAGGTGTCACTGAGGGGGATAATTTTCCTAGGGTGGGTGACATTGGGCAGGTGCCCTCCTCTGCCTTTATGCCTGGCTTCCCCTCAAATTTTGCCGACATCTTCCTCCAGTTGTTCCCTTCATAACTGAGTAAGTTTTAACTGGGGTGGGAGAGGTGGAATCTTCTGAGGTTCTTGACTCTGTTTCAACCAGGAGTTGGACTTGGAGAGGAGAGTTGAAGCTTCCACTTCTGTAGGCCCTTTCTGGTCAGTGTGGCCCGTTCTGCTGTGGACTGGGCTGCCACCCATGGTGGAGGCTTGTTTTATACTTTTATATGTGCACGTAAATCAGTTGTTTGGAAATAGAAAAAAAAAAAAAACATCTAAAATACCTGAAATGTCCTTTTGGGTATTCCATACTATTCCATTCTACTGCTTTCCCCCTTTTCCTGTACATTGTGTTTCCTCAATTTACTATTTATTAATAGTTGGGATAAAATATGTTTTGTTATTGTAAATTTCATTTCTAAGGTTTGACTACTGCCTTTTAGTATGTTTCATGGGTGTGCATTTCTACCTAAGTAGCCTGGGAATCGATCTGTGAAGTAGACTCATGTGGGGCTGAGAGTGCAGCTCAGTCATAGAGCTCATACTTAAATGCACAAGGACCCAGGTTTACTCCAAAGGACCCCACCATTCTTTTCCCAAACAACAATAAAACCAAAAAATAACATAGATTTGTGAAGGAAATCACTTTGTGGGTTGTAGTTTGCATACATATTTCACCTAACACACATACTTCTTATTTGTAATTCAGTCAATTGTTTGACCAAATCAGTCATTTTGCCTGTGGCTGTGGATTTGCTTTCTAATCAAGGAGAATCATCGTGAATGTGTTTTATTTTTATTGCAACTGAGTGAATATTGATAAATTAGCCTGAATCTACTTTGCTTAGACAAGAAACTTTAAGTGGCTTTCTCCTGCTAGAACCTAGAGTGGTACCACCCTCGTATGTAAAAAATAGCAGTAAAAATCAGATTGAAGTAATTTGTACACTTGGCTCTATATTTTCAAGGTTCTGTCTTGTATATAGTAACCAAAAATAGAAGATTTCATTTCTTTCTAAGCCTTTGCTCTGTTTTAGTATAGTTCCAATCTGACTTAGGAGCCACCTGCCAGGGTTCAGATCCTGGTACCATATGGCACTTAGAAACTGAATATTCTTAAGAAAGTTGGTTACTTCAACCCTCTGCTTCAGATTTCTGATTTGTGAGAGCAAAAATCAAAGAATATATCTTATACATGTAAAACTTTTGGTAGCATTTATTTATTGTATTTATTTAACAACTGAATGATTCATAGCAATTTCAAACATGATCTCAAACTTGAAGTTATCTATCAGTGGTGAGTAGTGGAAGTCATCCTTTGAGAGAGGAAAGTATTTCTGACTCTTAGGAAATCTTATTCCTGTGCCTATTATTACCAATAAAGAGGGAAGAAACTTCCATGGAATGTCTTCCAGCACTTCCATGGTACCTTTCATTTACCAGCTGGTAAATATTCTGGTAGATGACTGAAAAGTTTGAATAAGGACAAAGTGAATTATTGTCTTCTATGATAGCTAATTTTATATGCCAGATAGCTGGCGTACAGTTATCCGGTAAAATATTATGTTGTCCCCAGACATTCCTCATTCATTGCAAGTTCATTTACAGAGGTCTAGTCAGCCTATTGAGAATCTCTTATGTTAGGAAGATCAGCTCATCCTAAAAATTCAATAATAATAATAATAATAATAAATTTTATGTTGTTTCCAAGTATGTCTTCTGTCTTTGAGGGCATTCATGGAAAAGATTAGCATTAAAATGATAAATTGCAAAAACACCTACTGACCCCAATGTGAATAGGCATCTAATCTTTTGGGAACTTGAATATAGCAAAGTGGTAGAGAAAAAAAGTATTTATCCCCTTTCTCTGCCCATGAGCTAGACATCATTCTTGTTGCCTTTATAGTTCCTGGTTCTCTAGGCATTAGACATGGGTGGGAATCTACATTGGCTCTTGAATAGTCATTGCTTCCCTAGCTCCCAGTTCTTCAGACTAATCCTTTTGCCTTCCTTGATTTTTGACTTTCAGATGGTAAATTATGAGATTTCTCAGTCCCAGTGGTCATGTAAGCCATTACCTTCTAAATCTCTTACATGTCTCTATGTATATTATATATGTATGTGTATGCACAAGCATGTTTATAGAGATTTATATAGGCATACATACAGACATACATATGTTCCATTTCTCTAGAGAAACATGAATAATATCTCATCTTTGATGCTGATCATGCAGGTCATGTGATTAACTGAAAATTACACTGAGGAAGTAGTTGAATTTGGTTTAGAGCACTACATACTTTTGGATAAAGTCTAGGCATCTCACTGTTGACCAAACTAGGCAGCCACATAATCTTACTTGCCTTGTGCTAGGTACTATATGGATATGCTGCATTAACTTTCTCTTTTCTGCTGTTGCATAGCCTTTTGTAAGTCTCTATTCTTCTATTCTTTAACATCACATGTAAATATATACGTATGAGTATATGTATATATATTTAAATACCCAAAGCAAGCCGAGATAGCACAATGTGTTTAAGCAATGTGGCTTTTGTCAGACATCACATTCTTCCAGATATATTTTTTTCCAAATGGAAAGATGGCTTAACATTTTCTATTATTATTTTAAATGAAATGTTCTGCAATATGTTGTTGATATGGAACTGAAGTAAATACTGTGTGCTTAAGTCTCTCAGGGACGCTCATGGAAATGAGCTGCATGTCTCAAGAGGCTATCTACAGAAGAGAAATTATGAATAAAATAGCATGAATGAAGAGGCACACGTGAATTGATTACAAGAAAATATTCTTTTTTATAATCCTGGACCTAAAGGGAACGAGATGTTGTTACAACAAATTGCTATCACTGTGTGGCTGTGTGTGGTCACATATGGCTTGAAAACATCACAATTCATAATTGTTACTTTTTTGGTCAAGTAGACTAAAGGAATTTTGCTTTGTAGTGAGGGAGTATAGTTCACATATGTGTCTTATATCTCTTATGCAGTAGATCTACAAACCTTAAGTAATAATTCAGCCAGATTTCTTTTCTGCTCTGCCCCTTCCCCCAACTAGAGTAACAAGGAGCCACAAGAATCTCAAACTTTACAGTTAAGTGAAGTGCAAATCAGGCCAGACTGATGTGTAGTTGGAAAAAGTACCAGTGAGCCTGGAATAGATTTAGGCCAAGTAAGGAGATAATTACTCATATAGTCGTCTTTTAGCCTTGGGGTCTTTTCTTTAACTTTGGGTGCCCCTCTGCATTAAGGGTTTTCTTTCTGGGCTTAGAAATTTTCTGAGGTTTTTCTTGAAACTTTGTTTCACTCAAATACCTTTACTCTTTTGGTTTTTTTTTTTCATTTTTTTTGCTTTTGTTTTTTTTTTTTTTTGGATCAGTTATTAGCAGGCTTTTTTAATTCAGAAAAATAGTTGAAAACATAACCCAGATAACTTTTAAAATATCCTTTTAAAAACACATTATTAAAAACTAGGTTTGTTGATTCAGTCGAGTAATACTAACACTCATGAGGTGGTGGTAGGAGGATCAAGAGTTAGTTCAAGGTCATCTTCCAGTTCAAGACCACCCTTGGAGTTCGGGAGCTAATCGCACAAAAACAAAAGACAAAGGACAAAAGAAAAAATAATAATAAAACAAACCCTCCCATAAATATTAGATAAAGGTTCACACAAAAGTAGAGAATTTTTTTTTCATCTTCGTATAATGAACGTTAATAATTTTTGTAGATAGCTTCAGAAAAAAAAAAGTGTTCACTGTATACCTCAAAGGTGTTTTTTGGGTTTTTTTTCCCCATTTATTTAGTTTGTGGTGTGTATGTGAGTGTTTTCTTTATGCTATGTTGAGGAGTTGAGGAGACATGTATTGCTGGTAGATATTTTTGCTGATTACTTACTTACAGAAGATTAAACATGAAAAAGCTGAAATAACCTTCCCTGCAGCATTTCAGAGAATAATCTTTGCTAATATTCTAGTAAATATTTTGTATCTGCACATTCCTCTTTTCATTAATATATTAATTGGGTCTTTCATTGCAAGTGACACAACCAAGTTGCTCTACTTAAATATTTTAGATTATTATTATTATGATTATTATTATTATTTTGTATTTTTGTGAATCACTTTTAGCTCAGTTTGCTTTCACCTACCTTTGTAGTTGAGATGACCTTGAACTCCTGATCCTTTGCCTCCACCAACTTACTGCTGAGATTATAGGCATGTGCCACCACACTCGGCTAGAAAAATATTTTAAGGACAAGATAGAATTTTACAAATGTGTGATCTAAGATTGGAAAACTCCACATTTTTTCTCAAGTATGTTTCTTTTTGCTGATCTATTTACATTTTTGAATAGTCTGATTTTCTCAGATTCTTATTTGAAATGAAAAACAACTGCTCTGTGCTTTCTAAGATTCTGTCTCTGAAAAGTCTATTTTGTTTGCTATTGCAATTCTTTAGATCCAGTTTTAGATTTCTGAAAACCAGACTGTCACCCATCTTGGAGTGACCACTAAAAGCAATTTATACCAGGATGTCATCCTATGAAAATGGTTATGGTTATCACATAAATGGTAGCAGTGCATTCCAGGAAGAAGGTACTAAATAGACAACTCAGTGTGTAAATACTATAGTCATTGCCTAAAATTCCAAGTCCCTGGGTAACTGTAGCTTTCTAGTTACATAAGTACAGTATTGAGCTTATATTTTTAAGGAATTTAGTAACATCTAAATCTTGATATTTCCAAATTAGTAGTTTGTGTCCTTTAACCAGACTTCTTAATTCTGTTTGCTTGTTTGTAATCCCCTTTCCCATCACTTTTATCTCTTATCACAGAATTTTAGTTTATGTATTAGTTACTTTTCTGTTGATGTGACACTGACCAAAGCAACTTATAGAAGGAAGAGTTTCTTTGAGCTAAAGATTCCAGGGGAATTACAGTCCGTCATGGCGGGGAGGCATGGTGGCTAGAGGTGGCTGGAGCAGGAACAGAAAGCAAAGAGCTCACATCTTCAAGCAGGCACAGGAACAAGAGAGCAATTTGAAATCTTAAGGCTTAAGAACTCTCTAATCCTGCCCCAGTGAAGTACTTCCTCTAGCATGACCACACCTTCTAAGACCTCCCAAACAGCACCACCATCTGGAGACAAAATGTCCAAATATTTGGAGCCTATGGGGGACAGTCTCAGTTTACGTAATGAACAATTCATTCCTCTTCATTTTTTCTTCTTAAACTGATACCTTATTGCTTAAGCTGCTTATTAATCTCTGGTGCCCTATATAGCTGAGAACTAATTCACAGGAAAATATTAATGACTGGAAAGTAAGGGCCCTGAACTAAGAACAGAAATCTGCCTATGAGTGTCAGAACTACCACGTTTATATCATACAGTACAAATTTAGCAATGCTGCAGTAAAAGGCTTGCTATTCACAGGCTCACTGTGAGCAGATCAAGTGAGGTGAGGTATGTGAGCGTACACCACAATCTCAATATATTTTATCCAAATGTAGGACTTTGACATAGAGGGAGTGAAATATGAGAATCATCAAGTTGCCTTGTCAATTGATCAGAGACTGATGAAGGCCTGTGATTTAGTGGCAAAACAAAGGATAATTGAAATGAATATCTGGATACATTGGTGATATATATAAATGAGAAAATTGGATTAGCTGTTGAAGATTGCTGGTATCTGTAGATAATACTGATACCTCAAGCAGAGAGTGAATCACAGAATCATCTGGCCTTTGTAATGACTCTATCTTGGCAAAGAGGATTAAGAATTTAGTTATTTTGACATAATAACATACTAATTCTGTAGTAGTAGTTTTAATGTTAATAACAGGTGACAACACACATAAAGATCTTACCACCTTTGCCAAGATTTAATAAATAATAGTTTTTATATGTTTCAAATGAGCCTTTTAATCTCTATATTTCTTCCCCATATAGAACTGTCTTTCTTTAAAAGTTTTATTTTAAAGCACTTATTTTTGTAGATTTTCCACATGGGAAGGACCTGAGGGAATGGCCGTGCCATCAAGAAATAGGCACCCTCCATCCAGCAGTCCTTGAGAGATGAAATTCTACCCAATTTTAAACATACACAAAAGTGAAAGGAATGATGCAGCTAATCTAGTTACTGTGCCCTTTTGTAAGCATTTCTAGGTTGGCCTGCACTGATCTGCTCTTCCAGCTACTCCTGCCTTCCTATGATCATCTTCCGTTACCTGAGCGCTGTACTCGGTGACTGTCCAGTAGACTGCAAAGGAGACAGAGTATCCCTCTGAGATTAGGTCACCAAAAGTAGTCTTCATTTTCTGTGCTTTCTTTTCTGCCTTCTTGTTCAGTCACTTTGAGGGAAATAAGCCTTCATTTTATAGACTTTCCTCATGGCAAGGACTGGAAGGAATGACCATGGCCACTGTGATCATTTGAATGAAGATGTCCCCCATAGTCTTCAAGTATTTGAACATTTTGTCCCCAGACGATGGCGCTTTTTGGGGAGGTTTAGAAGGTGTGGCTATCCTGGAGGAAGCACATCACAGGGGGTGGGCTTAGAGAGTTAAGCCTTGCCAGATCTCCAGTCACTGTCTTGCTTCCTGTGTCTGCATGATGATGTGAGAGCTTAGCTTCTGCTGCTCCTGCTCCAGCCACCTCCAGCCACCATGCCTCCTTGCCATGATGGACTGTAATTCCCTTGGAACTGTAAGCTCAAATAAACTCTTCCTTCTATAAACTGCTTGGGTCAGTGTTTCTATCACAGCAACAGAAAAGTGACTAATACAGCCACTGAGAACCTGGAACCCTCCATTCTGCAGTTCATGAAGAACTGAATTCTACCGAGTACCTCGGTGTGGAAGCAGGTCTTTATCAGTCAAGACTTCAGATGACTGAAGCAAGGTCTTCTAAGAGACCTTGCCTCAGATGCCTCCAGTCAAGCTTGTACTTGGATTCCTGAAACAAAGAATCTGTGAAACAGTACATTGTTTAAGCAAGTGAATGAAGCAATTTCTTATGTAGTAGCAGCTTACTATATTAGTCCATTTTCTCTTGTAACAGAATAACTGAAACTAGCCTTTTTATAAAGAAAGATTTACTTAGCCTATGATTGCAAAATAAAAGATCAGGAAGCTGCAACTGCTTGACTCCTAGTGGAGCTCCAGTGCTGATCGACTCTTGATAGAATGTTGAAGAGAGTAAAAGCCAACTGAATTGCAGTGGTGAACATTTTCCTATAAGGAAAACAATTCATTCGGCACCATAAACACCTCCTAAAGTACTCTCTATACTATAACATTGGGAACTAAAGCTTTACATGTCTTGGTGGGAAAAAGCTACACACAAACCACAGCCATCACTAAGACACCCATATTTAGATATTTATACAGTTGGCTCTCCGTATCTACATATTCAACCAACTGCTGGTAGAAAATATAAGAAAAGAAAATAGTATTTGTCTTGCTTGCATATAGTCTTTTCCTTTGCATACTTGAAACAATGTAGTGGAACAATTACTTACCTAGCACTTCACTGATATTAGGTATATAAATAATATAGAAGTGATTTAAAGTATAAAAGAGGGTATTATCATTTATATAGAAATACCAAGTTATATAAAAGACATGAACATCCCAAATTTTGCTACCCACAGGGTTCATGGAAACAATCTCCCACAGATACTAAAGGATCACAGTATTCCCAAACATGTTTTGGTTGTATATCACTATTCCTTACCCATATTGATAAGGGGGGGACTTTATAAAACATATTTTTTGGGATAACTTGTTCATGAGCTTGTAACAATGGTGACAGCATGCACAAGACCCATGCTGACTCAGTCAGACAAAACCCAGCACAGAATGGGGGAAATGGGCAGCAGTCCGCAACCCTAGCCAAGGAACTATTGGCAAATGATTTCTGTGCAGTGTGGGAGAATAGATCTTCTTTAAGGGAGTGACTCTAGGTAGGCTAACTAGACTCCAGTGGATGAACTTATACCGAGAAACATCTAGATACAGATGCATGACTGGCTAGGACTTAACATATATGACAGAATGCATGAAATCTGGTGTGTGGGGGCGACTATGGGGGAATGGAGATGGGGGAGGGGGGTCTAAATTTGGTTAAGATATATTGTATGAAATGCACAAAATTCTCAAAAAATTTGTCAGTTGAAAAAATAGCTTTTGGGGACATGATTTTAAAGATTGAAATAATTTGAAACCATGGAATCTACCCAGTTTACAGATCTATGATAAAACTTAAGGAGTGTACTCATCATTGTAGTCAACCCCCCAGTATATGCAGTGAGTATTCTTCCATACCTCACACTGGGAAACCACTAACCTGCTTTCTCTGTGTATACAGTTGCCTCTTCTGAACATTTCACATAAATGGAATCTTCAAACAATATGCCTATTCTAACATTTTTCTTTAAGCATATGTTTTCATAAACATATTTTTGATGTTCATGTATGTTGTATACATATTAATATTCTCTACCTTTTTACTGCTGAATTGTATTATATTACACAGATAAATGACATTTCATATGTCCACTCACTAGTTAGTGGATAGTTTAGTTATGTTCAGCTTTTGCCTACTTTATAAAATTCTGTAATATTAATATATAAGTTGTACAGACATTTTTTTTCATAAGTAGGTAACAGATACAGAATTGCTGGTTAAATTATGGTAAGTTTATGCTTCACTCTTTAAGAAATAGCCAAATTCTTTTCAAATATCACTTACCATTTTTAAAATTTTTACCTCCAGTGGATGAGGGTGGTAGTTTTTCTTATTCCTTTCTACCACATATTGTCTGTATTGTTGACAGCAGGTGTTCTAGTGAATATGTATTGATATCTCATTGTAGTTTTAATATTCTGAGTTGCGGATTATCTTTCCATGTGCATATTACCCATCCTATTCATTGGTTCAATATCTATTTTTAAATTGCTAATATTCTTATATTAAGTCTCAAAATTCTTTATGTAGGTATTCTTTGACTTATGATGGGGTTGTAACCAGATAAACCCCTAATAACTTTAAAATTTCATGAATGAAATGTATTTAATGTATTAACTACCAAATATCATAACTTTAGTACAGATTACACTGTAGACTGCTGGTTGTTGACTCTTACAATCATGGGACTGACCCAAAGCTGAGTCCCTCTGTCACTGATGGCTATCATGAGGGAATACCCTACCTCATATCACTATCCTGGGGAAAAAAAATAAAAATTCAAAATTCAAATGATCCTTTCTACTTAAGGTATGTTGCTTTTGCACCATCATAAAGTCAAAAATACTAAGGCAAACAGTAAGATGGGGGCTCTGTATGTCTTTATCAGAAATAGGATTGTTTTTCTCAGTTAATGGCTTGTCTTTTAATTTTCTTAGCAGTGTTTTCTAAAATACAACGTTAATTTTTTTTAGGTTTATTTCTTTGTATTTTATATGTGTGTTTTGCCTTCATCATGTGTGTAATGCCCAGAGAGGCCAGAAGAGGGCATAGAATCCCCTGGAACTGTAGTTGCAGTTGGTTGTTAGACATCATGTGGGTGCTGACAACCAAACCAAGTCCTCTGCAAGAGAAGCTAGTGCTCTTAACCACTGAGCTACCTCTCCAGCACTGAATTACATTTTTAAGAAACTTTTGATTAAATCTAATCTTTTCAGTTTGTTTCTTTTTGTTTCTGTTTTTCCTTTATGCATGTTCAAATTGTGCTTTCCTTTGTTTCCTTTGAGGATAGTGTTACCCTATGTAGTCCTGACTGGCCTCTAATTTGGCATTATCCTGCCTTAGCCTTCTGAATGCTGGGACAATAAATAGGAACCATCATGCCAGACTTCTTGTTTTATTGTAATTGTTTTATAGTTTCAGTTCTTTTCATTTACGTAAGTTCATAATGTATTTTTAGTTAACTTTATAATTATAGCGACAGATTAGGCTGCAAAGTAGTCATTCACATTTAGTTATTCAGCGCCAGCACCATTTGTGGAAAATTCTCATTTCCTCATTGAATTTATTAGAACCTTTGTCAAAGTCATTTGTCTAGCCAGGCACCTCAGTGTGTGCTGGAGTCCTCTAAAGCTTGAGGCAAGACTGGGGAAAAGTAAGGAGACCATGTCTCAACAAAGAGTTGGCCATAATAAAACTACAACAAAGAACCATTTCACTAAATGTAAATTTATTTCTAGACTCTTGATTGTATTCTACTGATTATAATAAGCAGTCCTACTTTAATTCTTTTACCTGATTACTTGGTATTGCTGTCAGTTTTGAATATTTAGTAGTCTAGAGTATAAGTATACTTACTTTCAATGCACAGGGTAATGTTTGGCTGGCATATATATGCCAGCCTTTCAGTTCTGGTGTCTTAAATACAGTATATGTGGAACCTATTGACTTACTCTCTACTGTCTCTTTCTCTGGATCTACATGTTAAATTTCTGAGTGGTCTGAAGATTCATTGCTTGATTTACTCAAGGTGACAATGTCAGACTAGTTGAGTCCTTTGTCTTTGAGATATCTCACACCTGTTAATGACTATGCTGCTGAGTACAGAACTTTACTTGTCCTGATACAAACCCAGTCAGCCTCCTCTGGCAACCAAACTGCTGGTTTCCACAGCTTACCCCTCATGGTTCTTTGAATAGCCTCATATAAGACTGCCAAGTTCACCCAAAGTTCATTAGTTGTTCATGTATAACCACTCTGAGGCAAATAGGTTGTGAGTTTGAAGCCAACCTGTACTTCTTAGTGAGTTAGAAGCCAGCCTGGACTATATATCAAGAGCTTTTTTCAACTTATTTCCGCAGAAGACACCATAAATGGTTATGGGTTCATTCACCATGAGACATATACTGTCTGATAATCTACCTTTTAAAATAAATTAATACTGTTAATGATTGTTGCTTATCTACAGAGAATGCACAATAGTGCTAGTATAATTTTGTCATTCCTAATTCATTTGTTAGCTCTATGAAGAGTGACTCTTCACCTATTGTATAGTTATGTAGCAATTGCCTAGCAGTAGATTCACATAGAAAAGAGAGGATATGTTCTTAATTACTTAGTTAGTTGTAAGTAATATTACCTTAAAACCATATCTAGCATTAAGAATTAAATTACTTTGGTGGAATTCTTACATATGATTAACAAGCAATATTATATAATATGTAATTTTAAAATGCTTGTTTAAACATATCACTAATGGATAAAATATTAAACTACAGATTTCAAAGGCTTCCAATGTAAATCCTCACAAATTTACTTGCTGTCTCTGTAGCTGGGGTGAGATAGACTTCTATGTAGTATGTAGTATAGTCATTATGGGTAATCATGACTGTTCACTTCAAGTCAACATGAGTTTGTTAGATCTTTGGAAGTTTCTTTATGCAAGCTCAGTTTTATTTGATTTTATGTATTTTTTAGGCTTGATTCATTCATTCATTTACTTATATTTGTGATTCTAGGTATTGAACCTAGGGCCTTATGTATACTAAACTACCCACTAGCCTGTAAATTAAGTTTTAAATATAAGTCATCATCAAGTCTCCACCTCATATAACTGAGGTGGAGTATTATTTTCTTTAATGTGTATATAAAGTCTTATGTCTTGAATCTACCCTATGGATTAGATTGTTACTATAAAATGAGTAAATTTTGAATATTTTTTTCATCTTTTTTTCATTTTATCTTTTTAATTTTAAGATTAAGTTTTATTTTTCCAAAGTTTAATGCTGATTTATTTCAGTCTTCGCATGACAAAATAAATTTTATCATTAAAGTTCTTTTTTTAAAAAAATTATATTTACTGTATTGTTTTATGCTGCTAAGATAGAGTACTTGAATCTGGGTAAATTATAAAGAAATGAAATTTGGTTTTCGTAGTTTTGGAGAATGGGATGTTGAATGTCAAGGTGCCAGCTTCTGGTGAGAGCCTTCTTCCTTTGTCAAAGCAGTGTTAAGGACCTGAGCGTGAAATAGTATGCAGCAAAACAAGAGGATGGCCCCGTGCAGGGACAGTTGAGGGAACCGTACCTGCTTCATAGCCTACTCCTATGATAATGGTTTTAAGGCATCATCTTAAGAGCTCTACCTTCTAACATCTTTCTATAAAATTTAAGTTATTGAATTCAATTTCAACATACAGTTTTTAGGGGTCATTCAAACCTTAACAAGTATTCAGGAAAAATACATTTGGGAATATAATAAATATCAATAAAAATTATATTGTTTTGATAAAGGACCTCAGGTTTCCTTTGGCTAATTTTAAAAGATTAATATAATTAAGTATAATTATAGTAAAGTTAAAATACTTTTCACAACTTTTTAAAGGAAATTTTTATGTTTCACTTTTTTTCCAATAGAATTTTTAATACTGATAAATCACTGTGTTTTTTATTTGGGAAATTCTGTTAATATTTGAGCATAGCTATAAAGTTTTAGAGAGTGAAGAGACAGCATTGTAACTGTTAGTATGAGGCATGCAGTAGTTAAGGGGATCGGGCATTAATAATTAAAATATGTGCCAAGAGATGAGACCAGAAAGCAAAGGGCTGTTGGATGAAACCACCTCTTCTTGAACAGTTTGATTTTCATTCTGTAACCTGAAATAACTTTTTTTTCATGTAGGGTCTCAGTATGTTTGCTTGACAAGCCTAGAACTCATTATGTGTACCAGGCTGGCCTCACTCTCACAGAGAACAAGCTTTCTCTGCTTCCTGAATATGGGAATTAAAGGTGTGTGCCACCATGGCTGACAGGAAAATAATTTGTAAGTTACTGGTTGGTGAACTCAGATCTGTAGAAGTCTTAGAAAAGTGTGAATGTGGAGTTAAGCAAGGTTAGTCCTTGATAGATTTTTGTCTTCAAAAGTATTTCCTGAAAGCTATACAGTTAGAATAGTTAGGAAAGGGATACCACATCCTCTATATTTCAAGGAGTTGTTGACTTAAAAGATGACTTTAGAGGGTCTTCATTAATGTTGTCAGAGTACTGAGAATCTGGTCCTATATTCATGCATGTGTAGTAAATTTAAAATTATGTATTTCCTTAAAAACTATAGCTGCTTCATATTTAGAAGCATATGTTTAATAAAAATGTTCCTGATTCTTTTCTTGTGATTGGTGACTTACTGGAAATTTGTACCTTATGAAGAGGAATGGGAATCTTGCCACAGTTGATCAATTGTATGAACATAATAGAAGAGTAGAGTAAAAGTGATGAAGGAGTTGGGGTAGGTATTCATTTGAAATTTTCTTTATCAGAAGGTTTAGGATTCCTGTTCTGCTGTATAAGTAGATTTTTTTCATAGCTACTGCCTATTATGCTTTCAAAGATAATTTTCTATTCTGTTCAGTTTTAGTGTTTCATTGCATTTGAAACTGATATATCAGTTTATGAAATAGCTTTCTTCTATAGTTAAAGCAATCTTAACTAGGAATCTGAAAATGCTTTGAAAATCATTTTATGCTCTGAAAGTTTAAGGATTTGTCAGACTATAGAATAGTTAAAAATGATCTACTTATTAATTTAGGACTGTACTATAGTGATAGTCTACCTCCAAATGAGAGAAATTGATGAAATTATATATGATTCTTTTGAAGTACTAGGAAGAAATGTTCATACACATGACCTTGAATTCATTTTTACCTTTCCTCAACAGACCACAAAATATTTGGTTTAATCTGTACAAGTGTTGACATATCATAGTGTAAGTAACATTGGTCTTAAGTTCTTTTTCAGGGAAACCTCACTGAGACTGCTCATAAGAATACCTCTTTCAAATTCACTGCATACTTTTACCTTTTCATATGAATTTGTTTATAGATATGCATATGTGCATGTTTATATGTGTACATGGATAAAATAGTCCTTGCCTTTTCTCTACAGCACAGATTTTCTTTAAAATTTAAAAGGTAATTTAAATGTTGTATATAACATTTCTTTGCAGACATTGCTGTATTGGTAGTCAGTTCTATTTAGTTAAAGGCTTATCAGTAACCTTTACACATAATGTGATATTGTCTGAATGTCTTATTTTGTTCAGCCTTCCCTGGCACTGATGAAGCCTAAGGCTGCTGTTTCTTTGAGTTACTGATAATTTTTTATCTGATTAACTGACACATTTAGTTGAAATCAGACACAGCCCTTAGGCTGGGCATGGATTTAATTTTAAAAGTATCAAAGGTTTACTCTGTGTGCTATTTAATCATCATGTTTATCAGGCAAAGAGAAATTACCAGAAGGACCATGGGGAGAGGGTTATCTTAAGGAGCAGTAGCTTGAGAAATTGATAATGGCTACAAGGTAATTTACTGCTAACTTTTACATTCATTAATATAACATTTCCCGCTAATAATTACAGTGTATGTAATATACTAATTAAATTGAAAGCATTATCACTAATTTTCTTTTTGCTGAACTCTAAGATAGCTGGATAAGAAGTGAGAATGTGAAATTGAAGAAAACCTATGTAAGTCACACCAATTTAAACAATCGGTTAGTAGGACAGTTAGAACATTTTTAGGGATGGAAAATGAAAACTACTGAGTCTTTAGAAAAATTCATGCTATACTGTGACAAGGAAATGAAATTTCTAAATGAATGAATTCACTGTGTACTGTAGGCTTGTAAAATATTACACTGGTTTGACCTGTAACAGTAATACATTTAGCAGGAACTGATGCATCACTACCTTCCATAGTGTGATGATACCACTCTAATGAATGAATGTGCCACCTTGATGGGTTGCACAGATGCTATGGTCCTTTACTGCCCATGTTTATTATGTGACTCTTAATACTTTGCAATATAATTCATTTTCCACTTGAAAAATATCTCATACTGCATAACCAAGCACAGTATCCAAGTTAATATTTAAGAGAAAACCTATCTCCCTCAAAGATTCCTAGCCAAATAGTGACCAATAATTTCAAAAGGGATTTATTTCAAGTTTTAGATAATTCAGACAATAAATGTTATGTTTTGAGATATGATTATTACATAATTGTACATTTTAATCTAGCAGTAAGCCTCCAGGATTTTTTTCCTCACTTCCATTAATGATATGCATAGGGCATAATAAAAACTAAAATAATATAATTTCAACTTGTATGAAAAATAAAACCCATAATTAAGAAGTCTTATCTTTGTAGATATAAGTATGCCAGTGCTAAATGCCTTTTGCCACAATTCACAGAAGTATTTCTCTTATTTTGTTTTTTTAAAGACTCATGTTGTGTTCATTTTTAGAGAAGAAAAGTTTAATAATTTCCTTGGAAAGAAACATTCAATATCAGTGTAGTAGACAATCAAAGAACCTTAAATCCCTTATTTACCACTTGGGGAATTGAAGTTTGGAGAAGTTAGACATCTTGGCCAATGCCACATGGCTAATCCTTATCAAAACTATTAGTCTGGCTACTTGACAATGGAAATTGTAGCTTATATTGTTTTTAATGTGCCCCTTCCCCAGTTCAATTTTTTTTCTTTATTTTTTTTTTTCTGTGTATGTTTCTGTGTGTTCCTATATGTGTTTGTGGGTGCATGCACATGTATATACATATAGTTGGAGATCAGACGATACCTGGGGTGTTAGTCCACACGTCTTTTCACCTTTTGTTTGAGACAGGGTCTGTCCCTGGCCTGGAACTTAACCAAGTACAGTAGGCTATCTGTAGAGTGAGCTCCATATATCTGTCTGTCTCTGCCTCCCATCTTACCATCACTGACATTACAAGTGTGGAACAACAAATTTCATTTTACATAGGCTCCAGGGATCTGAACTCAGGTACTTGTATTTGCAGACAAGCATTTTATTTACTGAATCATCTTTGTAGATTCCAGTTTAAATTTTTGTTTATAGTTACAGTGATTTTTGCTGCATCATTTTTACCTCACTATCTTTTTTTATCCAGTCAATTTAACATTAATGCTTTATGTCCAGAAGATAATCATGGTAAAATTCCAATGTAATACAGCTAGCAGAATATAAAATCCTTCAAAGCAGCATCAAAATTCCATTTCTTTAGCAACTTAAGCAGAAATCTGTTTTTCTGTAATTGCCTACACAATAGTAAGTGTTTTACCAGAGAACTACATAATTCAACTTATCTTTACAGTAGCATTGAAGTCTTTCTAATTGGCGTGGGCAGATTAATTGGTCATTTAAGTCACTGCTTTTTCTTGAAAGAACATGGTAAGAATATAGGAACAATGATTTTGAGTTCAGGGAAGCTTTGTATACATTGATAGCTATAGATTCCAAAACATTTTTGACTCTAGGGCTTATCTCCCTTTCTGCCCAATGGTTGATGCGTGATGCCGTAACAAAAACATAAGTCAAAACAAAACACTTTAGCAAAACTCTTGATCTTTTGATTACACCTACATCTTGACCTATGGAAACCAGACCTATAAAATACCTTTTCATGCTTTATTAAACTCTTATTTCTATCTTACTGTTATTTCATAAATTATCACAAAGTTTCTCTCATTTGTGTATCCTAGATTCTGTAGGGATAATAAACTAACTCATACACACACACACACACACACACACACACACACACACACACATACACACACACCCCATACCTACACACATTTGACATGAAATTGTCTGGGTGAAGAAAATGATGTAATGGAAGAGAAAGGGATGAGGTAGGAGTGAGGATGGAAGTTTAATATGGTCAAACTACATCAGCTACTTGAATGAAAAGTCTTTATGAAACCTGATCACTACATACAATGAATATATACCAATAAAAAGTATTTAATGTTTGGCAGCCACAACCAAGATAACTATACTTTGAAGAAATTTATTTTATGTTGTCTACACTGTATAGTTATTCATTATCCAAATGCACAGTAAGAAATCTAAAGGAGGGGGTCAAATCAAGGACAGTATGCTGATTTCTGTAGATTATAAACTTGACAGGATCTAGAAACTCTTTGAAGACAAATCCCTGGGTGGCTGTGAGGGATTTTCTAGATAGGCTAGTTGACGTGGGAAGACCTACCTTAACTGCCAGACTGAAAGGAAACTGGGAGCTGGATCACTGCATTCCTTGCTCCCTCTGATTCCTGACTATGATTCAATGTTACCTCAAGTTCTTGCCACCATAAGTTTTCACCATGATGTACTGTGTCCCCAAACTGCAAACCAAAATAAACCATTCCTTTGTTAAGTTGCTTTTGTTAGGTATTTAGTCACAGAAATGAGGCATATAAACTAATACAGATTGTGACAGCTTTTAAAACTATTCTTAATTTCCCTCAGGTGTGGTATTTTGCATGACTGCTCCTTTTATAAGACTTCATCTTTATGTTAAAACTCAATATAAAAAGTGTTCTGAATGAAGCCATTTCAGAGGTTTGCTACTTTTCAATAGTCACAGACCTGATATATTCATTAATTAGACAATGCTGACTTATTGATGACTAATGGACAGTTGGAAAATTATTTTAATTTTACTCCTTCATAGTGTCCAAATATGGTTTGAGAGAGAAATTTTCTTATAATATAGAGTCTGGGCTGGGATGATGTATCTCTGAAAATAAAGCAGTGAAGCAAAAGTAAAATAATACATTGTTTATTTTTAAATGGAAGTAACTGAGAAATTATTTTGATCTTCTGCAATTTGTCATTTTAATTTTCAGCCTTAACAAGTTTTCCCTTTATTTAATTGAGAACTCTCACAAAGAGAAATGATAGTACTATTCTGAGCTCAGTACTTAATGGGAGAATACCAGATGGTGATCATTTTCTACTTTACAATTTTTTCTATTGATCATGCTAAGAAAAACAACTAGTTTCCTTTAACAAGTTATTTACCCAAAAATGTTAGTGAACTTAGGAAATTTTCTGTCACTTTCAGAATTATTCCATATAAAGTAATATTTATTTCTGTGCTTATCTTTATTAGTCTATGCTGTGTAAAGCTACCAAATGAAAAAAATATCAATTTAAAGAAAAAGCATATATTTTCCCAGCCATACCTAGCTTAGCTACCCTGTCCCAGACATCATTCACATTTAGGAAGATTCCTTAGTCAACCATGCCATGTTGCCAGAAATTCAAATAATGTCACTTAGAGCAATAATGTGAGTTAACTTCTTTAATGAATGATTCATATTAAGCATGTTAGAATGCCTTTCAGATGAAAAATGCTTTAAATTTAACATCACTTTCCTCTCAACAGGCAAGAACTCATCAACAAATTAATATTGATAACTGAGGCATTTTTCAAAGCAAATAATATCTCTAATAAATGCAGGCTAATATCTCAAAATCTTTAGAATAAGTAGGCCATATTTTTATTTGCCAAAAAAAAGCAGGGTTGGGGAGTTGGGGATTTTTTTTTTTTGACCTTTTGAGCCAAAGTATTAAATATTGATGTTACACTTTAATATCAATTTTCCCCTTTTCCCTTCCTGGGGGACCCACACATGCCCTCTGAGGACTCTAAGGTCTCCCAGTCCTGATGTGGTTTGACAAAACCAACATAACACATTCTATTTCGGTTTTGCATAGTTTATGACATCCAGTAGGGGGTGAGTTACAAAGGCACAGATTCCTGTGGGCTTTTCTATTTCAATATTTGGAATATATGCGCCATCACTATCCTTCCTGCAGTCTCTGCCAGCTCTTTGCACACGGCTACTCGCCCATTCGCCTACTCACCCATGGTTTGCATCTCTGTTCCCTGTATTCAAAATGGCAACAGCTCTATTCCTTTTCCCAGTGTGCTCAGCATAGGACTCTAGACCCTGCCCCCCCCCCCCCATCAGTTCTAGCCTTTTGGAGAAACTTTAAGTTACACTCCACCCCTTTCCTCAGGCTCTTACAAACTTTCCACCCACCTTTTTCACAAGAGTCCCTGAGCCTTAGAGGGGATGATAGGTGTGAGACAATCATGGCAAGATATTGACCTCTTGGGCCTCCCCAGCATTTGTCTTCAAGACATGGCTGCTGACCCATCTCAGTGGTGTCTCCCCTACTATAAAGACAGTGGAAGGAAGCAAACACATCTAAACAAACATGGATACAATTACAGATGCCTAGAAAATATCTCAGCAGGTGTACCATATTCATCAAACAGCATATCTACAGCTGTTGCCTCACTGGAGCCTATAGCCTCTGAATGCCTTTTGTGAACTTATGTTCTTCAGGTTTTAAAGCCTTCTAGAAACTCCTTAGTACCGAATTTGGTTTTTTGTCATTTTTTTCTTTGGAATTTGGGCTCGACATAAATCTTGCCACATTTGTCTTCAAGTAACCCAAACTGATCACTTACTTTGTCTTATCTTTTTTATATTCTTGTAGGTTGCTGTACTGTTCTGCAGACATATTTTACATGCTGGTTTGTGTCACTTAGGTCTGCCAAAGTCTCCCTCACTTTACAAAGATTCTGTGCCATTAAGGGACTTAGCAAAACCATTAAAATCTCCATACTATGCTCAAGGTCACAGTTGAATTTAGCTTTTCTTTATATCTCTGATGAGTGCATCCCTATCTGGCCAAGCAAACTGGGTGTTATATATTGCTTTTCTCCTACCTAGTTCTATCACTAATGCCTGTCCCTCTTTTATAATCCTCTAGCCTCTTCTAATCATGGGAGTCTCCATTGGTGATAACCATGTATCTTTAATACCTTGCACAGCCATTCCATTAGGGACTGCTTCCCCCTGTATTGGCCTACGTTAAACAGCCTATGTCTCAAGGACGGATGGGTGGTTATATAACTCAGCTGTGATGCTTCTGAAGGACTTGAACTGACATTATCTTCTCCCATGTCCCATACCCTCACGAGCCACGTGGTCAAGGGCTCTTTAATTACTTGTTTGAAAATCCTAGTCCCATCAGCTCCAGTGTGGAGTATTTTCTCCTAGTTACAGTCTTGTTCACTTTTTCCTCTTTTTGTATCAAAGGTTTAATCTGAGGAGCAGCTTTAGCTACTTTTATTTCTAGGGTTTTTTTGTTTTGTTTTGTTTTCCTCATTACTCTCTGTCCTTTTTTCTGGGTCCACTGACTCCTGGGTCCTGTAACCTAAACTTAAATCTCCTTTTTTTGTTTGTTTGTTTGTTTGTTTTTCTCTCAAGCTCTGAGGTTGAGACTGAATTTGCTAAGTAACTCCTTATTCTTTTTAGCATCCTCTGAAGCTGTTGTTTTTGCTTACCACAAATCTTTTATTATGCAGAAAGTGGCCACACCTCCTCTCTGGGTTCCTCTTCTGCTTGTAAAATTTTTTCTAGGCTCTTCATAATCCTTAGGGAATATTCAGACACTTGGCGGCGGCCACCACCTCTCAAGAAAGTAAGCTATTTTCCAACATTTGCAGGATGGCTGCTACCCTGAGATTTCCCCCTTTGAGTCTGTCCACATCTCCGTGGCATGCCTCGTTTTAGTTACATATTTTACAATCCATTGTATAACCCATATGACTACCACCAACCACATTGCTTTTCCTGATCTCCAGCCGTTTGTCATTTCCAGTGCGGGGTGCGCTAATTTGTTACACTAAATGTTCCCCTTTTCCCTACATGGGGGACCCACACACACCCTCTGAGGACTCTAGGGTTTCCCAGTCCTGACACAGATTGACAAAACTGACATAACACATTCTATTTGGGTTTTGCATAGTTTATGACATCCTGGAGGGGGTGACTTACAAAGGCACAAATGCCCATGGGTTTTTCCTTTTCCATATTTGGAACACACACACCATCTGTATCCTGCCTGCAGTCTCCGCCAGCCTTTCACTGCACTGCAGATGCCTGCCATTTGCAGCTCAGTTCTCCATGTTAAAAATGGTGACAGCAGCTCCCCATGAGTCTCTAGACCCACCCCTGGATCAAATCTAGCCTTGGTTACAATTGACATAATTGAATATCCAGTGATCAGAATTTTTTTTTTTTTTTTTTTTTTTTTTTTTTTGAGATAAGCTCTCCCTGTAGCCCTAGCTGGCCTGAAAGTTGCTATGTAGACCAGGATGGCCTTTATCTTACAGACATCATCCTGCATCTGCCTCCTGAGTGCTGGGATTAAAGGTATGAGCCACCACACCCAATTTATGATCAGAATTTTAATTTGTTCTAGATTTCTACTTTTAAGCCCTTTTATGTTCTACACTTAAATCATCACTATTGTTATATGGCCACATGTCTTCATCATTGCAGTCTCTACCTGGAATCCCATTTATCTGTGATATGGAAGAGGGTTTGTCTATGAATGAGGACACAGCTGCAGCTACATTTCATATTAGAAACCACTTGTATCCTTATTGCAAATATTCTTGAACCACAGTTCTTAAGAATAATTATTGACCTGGTGTGATGATGTACAGCTGTAATCCCAGCACTTGGGAGACAGAGGTTGGCAATCTATGTGAGATCAAAGCCAGTCTGGTTTACATGAGTTCCAGGCTAGCTTGGGCCTATAGGGAAATCCTATCTTTAAAAATAACTCAGTGGTTGAGCACTGACTGCTCTTGCAGAGGACCTGGATTCAGTTCCTAGCACCCACATGGGAGATCACAAACCATCTGTAATTCCAGTTCCAAGGGATCTGACACATTCTTCTGGACTTTCTAGGCACTTCATAGATGTGGTGCACATATACATGCAGGCAAAATACTCATGCAATTAATTAATTAATTAATTAAGAAACAAGAATAATTATTAACAATCCTTAAAAATTAAGTTATAAACTCATAAATAATTACATATTTATACTTCTTTGAGTATTTAAAATAGTACTCATAACATTAAAATCATATTGGTTATTTTTTAATATTAATGATTTAGCTACCAAATGGAGATTGAGAATTAAAAAATGTGCAGATTTGAAAAAAAATTAAAGTTTGTTAACAGATAAGTTATCTATAGTTTGTTAAAACCAGACTTGTTTTTTGGAAAAGATCTGTTGGATTTTGCATTTAAATGCTCTGTTAGGAAGAATATAGGAAGACAAGAGCTAATTCTTCATGCCTACTATTTGAAATATAGTTTTTATTTTTAAAGTTAAATAGTTCCTAAGTTAGGTATGATGGTATATTAATGCAATCCTAGCACCTTGGAAATGGAGGATCTGGAGTTCAGGGCTAACCTTGACTGCATATTGAATTTAAGGCCAGCCTTCCTCTAGAAACGCTAGAAACTAGTTTCCTCTAGAAACTAAAAACTAAATAAATAAATAAACATTTTCTAGTGTTAATCTCCAGTAAAATATTCCTTGTTTGTAGTCCACTAATCTCTATATATAGATATATCATATCGTTGCTTATTCGAGTGACCATTCCCCTTCATCCCTCACCACTAGATTTTAATTCTCTAAGGGTACCATTTGCTATTTTCAAATGTTTCCCCTTTCTTAATATAGTGTAGGACATGGTGAGACTTTTAAAATTAGTTTTGGTAAACACATGAATAGTTTTCAGTGCCAATTTACCGGCACATGGGATGAGGGATGCCAGATAAGTATCTATATCCACACTTGAATTTTTAGTAATTTTCATTGATTAACAGAGTAATAATATGATACTTCAGGAAGCATAAAATTGGAAATAAAACAGGAAAAATGATATCAGACTATTAAAAAATAATCATTATTGCAATGTGATCTATTTCTGTTTTTTTCTGTGCCTGTGGATTTTAAACTCTTAGGTTTTAGAACTCCATGCACATTTTCTTACCTAATTTAAGTCATAAATAGTTTCATATATTTTATGTTTTTAGAAAATATAGTTTTATGATTAATTTGATTTTTGTCTTCTTAGTATACTGTAATTCATTAAACTACTGTCCCATTATTTGGAATTTTAGGATTTTCCAATTTTTGTTAAAATTACAATCACAGTATAAATTTGATGAATCTCTTCACCTATAAGTTATTGTTTTCAATTACCTTCACAATCTCTATATCTTGATATAAATTTTCAGGATCTGTGAGACTAGGTCTAATTAAGTTGCATGATATATACTGTGAATTTTTTTTTTCAAAAACGATATAGTAGCAGTTGGTCCTTCAGTGGTGACTGTGGTTGGACACTTCCCCATACCCTCATCAATTTTGAGTGTTAATTACATTTAAAGCATAAATATTTGTTTTATAAAATGCATACAATTTTAGCTTATATTTCTTCAGTTTTTTTAAAGGATCCTTGGATTCATTTGTATTTATTCTTTTAAAATGTCCTATTGATATAATTTCCCAACTTTTCCTTCTGGTTTGTTAACCTTTTCCTCACTGACAAGACAAAGATATTCACCTTTGAAATATATATTACAAAATGGTAGGGTTTGGGGATTTAGCTCAGTGGTAGAGTGCTTGCCTAGCAAGTACAAAGTCCTGGGTTCGGTCCTCAGCTCCGGAAAAAAAAAAAAAAAAGACAGAAATTGTATAATTCTACAATGTCAACTTAATTAAATTATAAGCATTTGTTGATATACTTTTCTAGGTATACTATTGCCAAAGATAGATACAGTAAGACTAGGACAAAGAACAAAGACCTTCTTTCAAAGACTGCAGACAGACATTTATAAAGCAAAAAGTAAATAGATGATGTATAATTCCAGCTAGTATCAAAAGGAAAAGACAGGGAAAGGAAGTAATAATGGTGAAGAACTAGACAGAATAGTTAGAGAAAGCCTTGGGTCCTCCTCTAGTTGATATATCTGCAGAGTGAACCAGGGTTACGGTGTTAAGTGGTAAGATCCCAAAGATTGGCAGGTTCCACAGACTACTGTTTAATAACCAAAGGAGTTTGAAATTTGTTCATAAGTAGGATAAGAAAACACTGAGTAGTTTAAATAGAGGAAGCTACATGTCCTGGTTTACATTTGGAAAGATCATTCTGGTTTCTCCAGAAAATATACTGTAGTGAGGAAGAACAGATTATGTCAGTCAGCTACTGTGGTGATCAAATTGAGAGGTTGTGTTTGTTAGAGCTAGAAGGGTGATAAGTGATTAGATTCTGGGTATTTTTGAAAGATGAAGTTAATGGAACTATTAAGTACAGATCATAGGGGAAAGAGAAGTCATAGATTATGTGGTTAGTCCTAAACAACAGTATAGTTGCATCATTTCACATGTTATAGAAAAGGACTAGTGGAATCCGTCCATATGCCTGAATCCAGAATTTGTTTAGAATCTGTAACCTAATTGAGAATTTAAAAAGATGTTTTATGAAGGATGTACAAATGCTGGAATCATATAAGGAAATATAGCTTTCATTAATGTCTGAGTAGTTCTTTTAAAAGCATTGTTCTATTTCTGCTTTTCAGTGTAGATTTTTAGAATGTCTTGTTATATATATTCTTGAGGAAAAAAATCCAGAAGCAGAAGCATACATAAAGTGTACTGTTTGCCTCTCTGTAGAGTTCCTTACCCCTTCATTCTCCCGCAATACTTGTCATAAGCAGTATGTTACATATTCTTTGAGAAACATTTTGGATTTTCTCTCCTTGTTAAGAAAAAATCAAACAAGAAAACAAACAACACAACTATGAATTTCTTTCATTTTATTTGAAAGCCTAAAGCTGAAACTTCTTACATGCATTCAGGATGTCCATGTTTTGTAAAAAACATCTGTTGGCTAGTAGTGTTTCCCAGTCTCAGTGGATTGCTGTGGCATATCCTCATTGTTAACAATTTTAAAAGTATTGCCAGGTGCGGTGGTGCATGCCTTTAATCCCAGCACTCAGGAGGCAGTCAGGTGGATCTCTGTGAGTTCAAGGCCAGCCTGGTCTACATAGTGAGTTCCAGGACAGCTGGGGCTACAGGGAGACCTTGTCTCAAAAAGACCAAAAAAAAAAAAAAAAAAAGGACTATTAGAATCATGGTTGATCATCTATATTTAGCCTTTGGACTCTTAAGCATTTTGCTGATATATCTACTCTTTCTCAGTAAATTTTTTGGTGTGTCATCTTACATAGGGTTAATATAGAAACATTGATCCTCTTAAACCTGTATTTTTATGCACTTGTGTATGTTTCTTTATGCTTCCTCTATTATTAGGATTGTCGATGTATGTCAGAAAGCTGCCTGGTCTGACCTCCTAGCTGGCTAACAGGTGTGTTTCACCTTTGACAAAGACTGGGCATAGGAGGAGGGATGACTTAAGTAACAAATGAATGTAGGTAATATGCTTTTCAGATATGGTCATAGATGACTTTTTAAGAAGCTCTTAATGCCTCTCATGATAAGAACAGCAGTGATATTCTATTTCAGGGAACACTGTGAGAACAGTAACTAATATAAATATTTAATGACATTGCATATTGCTATTACTCAATGATGCCATTGTTGGCTTTATTTCCTGAGTTTTAGTTGTACATTCATCATTTATAGTAATGATGGTGTAAGCCAAATAGTTTGTATTGTTGAAAGCCCATGTGACTTAGCAATGTGTCATGCCATTTAGGGTATAGCCTTTGTTTCTGATTCCTCTATTACTGACATCATTCATTCTTATTTTTTATTTTTTTTCCTTTGGTCTTACATATTTGACAAAAATTGCTTTTGGTCACATTGACAACAAGGATGTCATTTAATGTGTTGTAGCTAAATTCTCTTCAGTTGTGTTCATTCTCTTCAGTAGATACTCATTGATTGGTTAGCCTTGTTCATGTCTCTGTATTAAGTATTTTATAAATCTTTTATTAAATATTTTCTTTTGTAAATATTTTCTTTCATATATGTGTGTGCATAACATTCTTACTACTGTCTCCCTCACCCTCTCCTATTTCCTTCCCTCCCTTATTCCCTCATACACAAGTCCCTTTCCCATAGTCATGTCTTCCTTGTTTTGTTGTTTTCTTCAGTGGGTTGAATCTGGCCTGTCAGGGTGATCGTGGGTTTGCTACTATTCATTGAAACATGGTAAGCTCAGGAATGGATACACAACTAAGGATCATATCTCTCCCAGAATCCATCAGTAGCCCATATTTCAGCAAGGAGGGGCAGAGCTCCTTGGGTCCCTTTTTAATTTATGATTGACTGTTGACAGGTCATATCTTCTAGGCCCATTGCTGACAGCTGCTGCTGCTGTGAGATCATAATTACATTGGCTGTCATGCCCCCAAGATAGCATTTCATGGCTCTTTTCCCTGTCTTTCAGCGCTTATACCCCCCCGCCCCCGCTTCAGCGTTATTCTCTAAGCATTAGAAGGGGTGGTGTAAATGTCTTCTTGAGGGCTGACCATCCATGCATTTCTGCATTTGTGGTCTTTCCTTGCCAAGAGAAACTTCATGGATTAAGACTAATTTTAACAGTTGTCCGTGGGTATAAACAAATGTTTTTATAAGGCAACTTGGAGCTATATCAATTTAGTTAAGCAACAATAGTAAGTCCTTCCTTCTACCCACACCCCTGGGCCTTAGACCTCCTCTGCCATGTGTTTTTAACCTGATTTACAGCACCAGAAATTGATTTCTTCTTGTGGAGTGGGGCTCAAAACCAGTTAGAGAGTACTTTGTTGCCCCCATAACAGATATGCCAGTCTTACACAATGGGTACATCTTGCCTAGTGGATAGTATTGTAGTTCATAGGGTTCTTAGCTTGGAAAGACTATTGTTGCATTTTCTCCTCCAGCAGGCTGCATTGCATATTTTGGCAGTATAAAAGCTGGGCAGCAAGGAGGAAACCTCCTTCTGAGTTCCAGTTTGATTTCTCTCTGTCTTGCATCCAAGATTGTGGTATCTTCAGCAATAGGGTCTTATTAACTAGTTCAAGTTGGCAGCCAAGAGGAATGATCTCATTCCTGGCACTAAAATTGTGAGTTACCAAAGGCTATATATGGCAAACTGATAGCCAACATCACCCTAAATGGAGGAAAACTCAAAACATTCCCACTAAAATCAGGAACAAAACAAGGGTGTCCACTCTTCCATTTTCCTATTTAATACTTGAAGTTCTAGCCAGAGCAGTAAGTGAAGATATAAAAGAGATACAAATAGGAAAGGAAAAAGTCACAGTATCCCTATTTGAAGATGACGTGTTTCTATACATGAAAGACCCTAAAAACTCTACATAAAAACTCTTAAAACTGATAAATACTTTCAGCAAAGTGGCAGGATATAAAATTAGCATACAGAAATCAGTAGCCTTCATATATACCAATGACAAAGATACTGTCCTACTTCTTAAAGCTCTTGTTTTCCCCTGTGGGTCCAGCCACATGTTGACTACTCACAAATACTTCTCTGTATTTCCTTGAGTACCAGAGTTGGATTTATTGTACCAGAAGGTCATAGTCTCATCTGCTTTGGATAGTGATATAGAGTTAATTATGTCCCCACCAAATTTTCATGTTGAAGTTCTACTTTCTAATGTAATATTATTTGGGGGCAGGGCCTTGAGTGGATAATTTATATAGATGATGTCATGAATGTTGGGTCTTTGTGGGGGAGGGAAAGAAGAAGAGGGGAGGTAAAAGAAGTTATTACTGGTAATAGAAGTAGGAACACAAAAGGCTTCAAATCATAGTAACAATAAAGAGTATGATGATCAGAGAAGAAAATTGTTACTATGTACTAAATGCTAGACCCTTTCTTATTTTCCTGAATCAGTTGAATCTTCACAATAACCCTAGAAAGCAGAAATAATTGTCTTTACTTTTTACATAAGGAAACAGAAATTTAGTAATTTGTTCAAAATCAAAATCAAAGCTTATAGATGGTAAGGTTGAATTTCTACTTAGTAGTAATTTTTATTGTTAAGCACAGCTAATAGTCTTTATACAGGCTTGATGTTGAATGGAATTCTGCTAGATATATGATTCTGTAGCTGATTGGTTAGGTATTATCAAACAAAATATTAAAAAGTTAGAGAATTTCAAAGAATGCATGTCTATTAAGAAGAAATAACTGGGCTAGGGTTGTGACAAATGAGAATTTAATGAGAATTATAGCACTTTTACTAATGAGTAATAAGTACCAGTTTTCATTTTAGCACTGGATTGATAGTTTAGGGAAAAATACTAGTGATACTAGAAAATTTTTTTTATTAATGGCAATGTTTTCTATTAGTTTGTCAAGATTAGCATACAAAGCAATGGGCTTCCTCATGACGTCTTTGTACTTTGTTTTTATTAACTCTCCTTCTCCTCGCCTCCCCTGCTCCCTTGCCTTCACTCCTGCTAGTCACCATCCAGTCGCCAGTAGCCTTCCATTTGATTTCACATATTCAATTACCTTCTTTTTTGCCCCTCCTCGTTCCCTTCAGACTGTTTCCCCCTTTCATGGTTTCCTTCTAGTTTATGTCCTGTACCTATGTGCACGCACACACACACACACACACACACACACACACACACACACACACATACATATATATGAAAATTAAAATCCAAGATCCACATGTAAGAGAAAGCTTAAATTAATTATTGTCTTGAAACTGTTCCTTAAACTATTTTTAATCTTCATTTCCTTGATCACTAAGGATATTGAACATATTTTAAAATATTTGTTTGCCAGATTCATGTTACTGCTTCTTTTGAGAACTGTTCAATTCATTAAGCCCATTTGTGATTGTAAAGTTTGGATATTTTGTTATTTAATTTGTGCAGTCCTTTATATAGTCTAGACATTGAACCTCTTGTCAGAACGATAGCTAGCAAAGATTGTCTCCCATTCTGTAGACTGTCTCTACCCTGTAGATAGTTCCTCGTGATGTACAGAACCTTTTTAATTTCATGTAGTCCTGTTTGTCAGTTCTTAGAGTTATTTCCTCTGTGCTGTTGAAATCCTTTATAGCAAGTTCTTTGCCTATGCCTATACCTTATCTTTCTATAATTAACAAATGCATACATATGCATATCTCTATATAAATAACATCCAGTGCTTCATACTTTCTTAGGTTAGAATTTCAAAGGGGGTAAAAAGTAACTTAGGGCTCTAGTCAGGGGAGGGAGGCTATGGGAGGGTGCCATCTGGGAAGTGGGTGTATAGTTGAATAAGATGGTTTGGGATGTTCTGTGTGATACAAAATTCAACAAATTTTTAAAAAATGAACTATATTTGGGGAGGAAGCATAAAAATTTATGTCATATTAATTAGTAGAGGTGATAAACATTACTATTGAAATCTACCCGATGACTTTATAGACATACACAGGTGCCAATGATTTGAATGCAACCGATTATGACTAGTAATAATCAGATACATACAGATTAGAGATGCATGTGCCAACATCTCAGTGTTACTAGTAAAAACAACGAGTCTTTCTGTATGAAACAGTATATTTTAAAATGAAATGGAGATATTTTTTAAAGGTTAAAAACTCATTCAATTTTATGTCTTACAGGGCTTATACTGAGTACAATATTGTATAGCTGTATTAATTCAACACTGAACCTAAAATTTTTATAGCCACTTTTGGAAGAGATGCATCTTTGCTCTGGAAACTGTTATTGAGTACATTAAAGCTGTAATGAAATGCTTCTTTTAAAAAAGTGAAAATAATAAATAAAATTTTTTTTAAAAGTAACTTAGAAAGAGAACTAAAATGCTGATCTTTTGGTATCCTCACACTATATGATCTATACTATATTTGCAATTAATAGGAAATGCTATGCCTTGACTTTTTCTAAAGATTGCAGTCGATTTTATGAAAAGAAAATGTTTCATCAGGTTGAAGAAAAGTTGTGAGTATATGCTCTCACAAAGCTGCTGAAACAGGAAGGTAAAGGAAACAGCTCTTTTCCTGAAATGTTATCTGACAGAAATAAACACTTTATTTTGGGACAGTTTGTGAAGAAATTTTTCTTTCATTTAGCAGAGGATATTTTAAATTTGCCTTATCTCCAAAGGGAGGAGAAGTTACCATCACACATCTTTGTTCACTTATTATGACATACTTTTAGGACACAGAGATATTTTGGTATGGCTCAGCTCAGGATTATTTCAGTATGTCTAGAAGTATTATCTGTCAGATTTTTGTGTGAAACATTTTTATTTTTCTTCTATGGTTTAGCATATTTGGTAAAACCAATGTGTTACCAATTAAATCATCTCTCTGAAGTAGTTTCTTTTTGTATATCCTTTCACTAAAATAGATTTCTCTTACAAATATTTAGAGCATTTCTATTCTGTTCATTATTAGTTATTACCCCCTAGCCACTTTTTCATATCTATATTATAGATAGTATTTCATTGGTTTTGTCTATAGTGTGTATTATTCTTCCCTAAGTATGTTATCATATTCTTTACATTACATTTCATTTTAGACCAGTCCTAAATTCCCAAATTGTCTGTAATCAGTCTGTTAACTCAGTTGATCTTTATTCTTTGACCATCCCAGCTTTTGGATCTGCAAATGTAATCGTGTGAATTTGCATTCTCTTTTAGCTCATTTATGAGTGTGTTGCATGCAGTAGTCTTCCACCCATGGATCTGTGCTTGAGTTGTCAGTTGTGACTGTATTGATAAGAATTCATTATTTCCTTCTAAGGTAGAATTATCTACTGTGTGATACTAGGCAGTGCCTCTACCCCCTGTTCTTTCTGGAAGCCCCTCTAATACTCGTCTTTTTCTTAAGATGTAGATTAAAATCAATATTGTTGCCTATCTCTTGGTGCCATTTTGCAGTTTCCTTAAAAAATTGCTCAATCTGTGAGTTCAAGGCCAACCTGGTCTACATAGTGAGTTCCAGGACAGCTGGGGCTACAGGGAGACCCTGTCTCAAAAAGACCAAAAAAAAAAAAATTGCTCAATCTGTGAAAATATTGCCTGTAGAATTTTCTTTTTTTAAGATTTATTTTTATTTGTGTGTGTGTGTGTGCGTGTGTGTGTGTGTGTGTGTGTGTGTGTGTGTGTGTGTCTTCCATGTATGTGCTGGTGCCTGAGGAGGCCAAAGAGGACATCAGATCCCCTGGAGCTGGAGTTGCAGGTGGGTATAAGCTGCTTGATGTGAGTCCTGGGAAATGAACTTGCCTGCTCTGGAAGAGCAGCAAGTGCTTTTAAGTGCTGAGCCATCTCCCCAGCCCTGTTGAATTTGAAAGTGCTTCTAAGTCATTGCTTCCTCATGAAAATTAGGTGGTAGTTATTTCATTTTAAGTAAAAGAATAAATATTTTTCTTACAGCTAAAATGATGATTTTAAAATGTGCATAGATATTCTTTTCTAAATGTGCATCATATTTGCAGGAAATTACATTGATTCAATGATGGTTTCTTAGATGACATACAGTTCACGTGTAATTTTCAGAGAATAATACAGAATCACGTTTATTTTAAGCATGTTTTTCTTTTGTTTTCAGGAAAAAGAAGAAATAGAAGCTGTGTCAGTAGGTGCTATACTTTCTGATTATCAACGTATTCGAGTAGAAAATGTGTAAGAGGAATTAATTGGTCTAATATTTTGCTTTATTTTCATTTAATATTTTAAAAGTATAACTATTTTAAGACTGAAGGTTGAGGACTAAGCTTAGTATCAGTGTGTGTGCTCAGCATGTGCAAGGTCAGAAGTTCAATCTTTAGCTCCACCAAAGAAAAGGTTAATGAGTAAATAATAATTGCACCCAAATCATAAGTACATACATTGTGCATGCCTATAAAGCTAAATGTATGTATTTACCCAATTAACAAAAGCCATCCTTCCTTTCTTTTTTTCTGTGCCTTTAAAAAGTACTTATTCTAGCCGGGCATGGTGGCGCACACCTTTAATCCCAGCACTCGGGAGGCAGAGGCAGGCGGATCTCTGTGAGTTCAAGACCAGCCTGGTCTACATAGTGAGTTCCAGGACAGCTGGGGCTACAGGGAGAGACACTGTCTCAAAAAGACCAAAAAAAAAAAAAAAAAATTCTTGGGGCTGGAGAGATGACTCAGCAGTTAAGAACACCAGTTGTTCTTGTAGAAGTCTTGGGTTCGAATCCCAGCACCCACATGGAAGCTAACAACTGTCCATACTCCAGTTCCAGGGGATCCGACAACCTCTTCTTTCCTTCGCAGGCATTCCATGACACTAGTGCACTTACCTACATGCAGGCAATAAAAAATAAATAAATAAAATATTTTTTAAAATACCTATTCTTTGAGAATTTCATATATGTTTATAATGAAATATGGTCAATTCAGCCCTGCCATTTTTTCCTTCCAACTCCCCACAGATTTTCCCACAATCCCCCTCCCAATTTCATGTCCTCTACTGTTGTTGTTGTTTTGTTTATTTTTATTTATTTATTTTTTGAGATAGGGTCTCCTTGTAGCCCTAGCTGGCCTGAAACTTGCTGCATAAACCCAGGCTAGCCTCAGTTGTACAGAGATCTACCTGCCTCTGCCTCTTTCTCTTGAGTGCTGGGATTAAAGGCATGTGTACCACCACACCTGGCTCATACAATATATTTTCCTCATACTCAGACCTCTACCTCTGTTTACCTCTACCTTAATGCCCCCCCCCCAAGTTCACAGCTTCTATTATTATTTGTCCTTTTTAAGGTTTTCCAAGTCTATTCTGTATTGTCTAAATGTTCTTGGTTTTAGGCCTGTCCCTTGGTGTCTGTGTTTTCAAATAACCTACTCATTGTAATTAGTACTGACCATATGTTTATGGATATGCAGACATCCATGGGCATATGGGCAACCTTCCCTCCCCCAAATAATATTAGTCTCTCCTCAGCAGTTATCAATGGCCAGTTGCTCCTGGATTAGGGGTGGATGTCAGTGTGCTTATCCTCATCCATGTTATAATTTCAGTTGACTTGATCTCATGCAGGTCTTGTGTAGGTTGCCACAGCTTCTCTGAGTTTATGATAGCAATTGCTATGAAAATTCCAGAAGAGCATTTCACAGCACCACTCCCCTTCCTCTGCCTCTTACGTTCTTTCCATCTCCTCCCCTAGAATGTTCTCTGAACCTTATCCAGGGTAGGGATGTTGATAAAGAGGTCTTAGGGATGAGAACTCACAGCCACTTATTCTCTACATTTTGACCAGTTTTGAGTCTCTGCATTGATTATTGCCTACTGCTAAAACAAGCTTCTCTGGCTAACATTGAGACTAACCCAGATTTATAGATATAAATATAAGTATATGACCATTTAGCAAAATAACAATAGTAGGTTCTTCCCTAGTATTAGCGACTTCCCATAGTACCAAGTTACAGTACCAGGCATGACTTTCCTTCCGTGGAGCAGGCCTCACATCTAAACAGAAGGAGGTTGTTTACTCTATAACAGTCATACCACTGTTGTATCCATGGGCACATCCTGTCTGCCAGGTTGATAGTGCCTACATAGATACTGCCTCTGGCACTAAGAAAGCTAGCCAGCAGAAAGAACTTTCCAGGTCTCTTTGAGATTGGTTTTCCTAGGTATTGTAGCTCAATGAGCTGCAACCCATAGGTTACTATTACAAATATTTTCTTCTTTATTTTTGTCTCCTTGTGCAGGGTTCAAACCTAGATCCTTGTACATGCTGTATAAGGACTCTGCCATCTACCTACATGCTCAAATAAGATAAAGGTTTTAGAAATGGTAAATAACTACTTTAATCTTTCCATCTTTGATTTAGTATACTTTTAATCTGCTTGAACCACAGAAGAAACCCAGTAAATTTAAACTAAAAAATACTTATTAAAGCATCTTTTCCTTTTTCATGCTTACTTTTTCTGTGTTTAACTCTCAAGACAATTTCGCTTTTTTTCCCTCTTCCAGATCCTGCAATCCCACAGGGATGTGCCACTAGCAAAACATTTAGTTTGCATCTACAGTTTCCAAAAATCAGTTGTGCTGATCTATTCCAAAAGCATAGTGTTTGGGATTAAGAGATGACTCAGCACATAGTACTTTTTGAAAGGACCCAAAATCACTTCTTAACATCCATGTTAGGCAGCTCACAACTACCCGTAAATCCATCTCCAGGAGGTCTGTTGCTGTCTTCTAGTCTCCGCAGTCACAGCACTCACATGCACAAATCCATCCTCACTGACCCACAAATAAACAAATTTTTTAAAAAGTAAACCGAATCAATGGAGGAGGGAGTTTGAACATGATCAAAATACATTAAATGAAAAATTAGTAAAATAAATAAAAGTATAATCCTTTAAATATCATAATATTAAATGATAATAATGATTAATGTTGACTTGGCAAAACAAAACCTAAATTAATTTATTTTTAATTTATTTGGATGAATAAATTCTCTATGGGGACTTATATATATCAGCCAAAGAGAAAATATAGACTCTTGCATCATATTGAGTAAAACTCATTCTAGATTTCTTTTAATCCATTTATTCAAATGCTTTTCCTATTCAAAAGGATTAATAGAGATAAGATCATTCTGTGTTTAGGTAATTGTGTCATAATTTTGACAAAGTGACATTGATAGATACTGTCTCATCAAAAGCTTACTAATTATTTGACTTGAAAATCTAAGTTTTCTTCAACTTGTTTGTTCTCTAATTCTACAATGTATAAAATAATACATGTGATGGAGAGAAATCTCAGTAGTTAATAGCACTGGCTGCTCTTCCAGAGGACCCAGGTTCAGTTCCTAACACCCATACAGTGGCTCACAGCTGTCTCTAACTCCAATTCCTCTTCTGGCTGCCATAGGTATTGCATGTATGGGTATACTTATATACATGCAGGTAAAACACTCATACATATAAAGTAAAAATGAATAATGTTAATATTTTAGCATATTAGAGGCAAATTAAGGGAAACAGGGGAAAGCACAGTTATGTAGACAGAAATATAATCTCACATTTTATATGCATGTATCAAAATTTCTCTGCATGGTGAGGTCCTGGTAGAAGAGGTGAGGTGTTACCTATTTAGGGGATGTTTTTCCTACAGTCTGTCTGCCTATATCTTAGAATAACTGAGTTGCTGATAGAGATTTATTGCATATCCCTTAAGCCATAAGTATTATTTATTTATTTCAGTTTAGATCATATTGTCTAAGAATTATTCATGTTACAAATTAATGTTAATTAATAAATTTAAACAAACATGGTTTAATAGGCAAACTAAAAATAAGGCTGACATCTGTTCGTGAAACTTAAAAATACAAATGAAAACATGTTCATGATTGGGAGGCTGCTGCACACAGGCACAAGCGTAGGCCCCATGGCATACCCATACTTAAAAGACTTAACCTTCTCAAAGCTATATGAAGGGTACTTCAACTTATGATTTATGATAACCACATTTTATAGCACAAAGCATGCCTGTAATATTTTAAACTTGAAAATTTTAATGTAATGTTACTGGTACCCTGTTATCTTTACATTCAACTTTAAATTGCCTTAATTTCAATTTATACTTTGTCTTGCATCTTTGTATTTCTAAGATATAAAGGATTTAATAAATGTCACAACCTCATATGCAACAGTGACTTATGGAAATTTATTGTTTTAGTTATTTATTTAATAACCACATACTTAGAAGAAGCATTTCATTACAACACCATTGACATATTCAGTAACAATTTCCTGAGCTAAGATGCATTTCTTTCAAAATTGGCTGGAAATTTTTAGGTTTACAGTTGAATTATTACATTTATACAGTATTGCACTCACTATAAACCCTATAAGTCGTAAAATTAAATGAGGTTTTAAACTTTAAAAAGATCTCCATTTCATTATTTTAAAATACAGTTTCATACAGAAAAATTCATTTTTAATAGAATTGACACTAAGATGGACATGCCTTTCTAATCTTTATATATCTGATTATTACTATTCACAGTCAGTTACTTTCTGAGCTCCTTGGCATCTGAGCATGGATATAAAGTCATCAGGTAGATTTCAATGTTTTTCACATCTACTAATTATTAAGGAGGAAATTTTTATGCTTTGAAGAATTATTTTTTTTTCTTTTTATTGA
>NW_008344824.1:3022065-3065122 GCF_000622305.1 Nannospalax galili | reverse complement strand
TAACATATTCAGTAACACACTCCAGAGCAAGAGTACATCTCTTTCACATATGGGTGCAAGTTTCTAGGTTCACAGTTGAGTTGATACAGTTATGCAATATTGAACTCAGCACAAGCCCTGTAAGACATGAAATTGAATGAGTTTTTAACAACTCATTGTTTTTGCTACTAACACTGAAATTTTAAGTTGTGGTATTTTGAAACTGTTCAAGAATCTAAATCGACAAAAGTTTAACTTATTCTGAACATAGTGAAAATGTAAATATGCAAAGCAGTGGCCAATAATTTTTCAGTTATTACTAGAAAAAAATGAAATAATTTTTCAACTACAAAATTTTAATTAAAAATATTAGAAATCCTAGTTTGCTAATAGGCATTAAACATTAGTGAGGAGAGAGTTAGAATCATAGGATTCCATTGCATGGATAACACGCATATAACTGCATGAGCTGTGTAAGTTTTATCATTTCTGCATTTCTAACTGCTTCAGCATTACTATAGATGCTCCGAGACACTAACAAGGAAATTTTCATAAGACTTAGAGAGAGAGAGAGAGAGAGAGAGAGAGAGAGAGAGAGAGAGAGAGAGAGAGAGAGAGAGAAAGTCAGAAAGGTGAGAGATGAAGAAAGGAGAGATCTGGAGAGATATCTGGTAGATGAACTAGTGAGCCAGCAGCCATACAGATTCAAGGATGGTAGAAGATAAACTTTAAAATATAACCCTTACAGATCCCAGGGATGAAAGACTTTAGATTTCTATTCTTGGTTTCACATCTGATCTCAGACACTTACTATGTGACTGGGACAACTTACTTGGCTTTGGCTACCATTTAATGCTTGCTTTATCCAGACAGCACATTACATACATTATCCATATTACCTTTAATAATAAATTTATAGTCCTTCTAGAGAAAGTGCCACTTAAACAAAGCCATGGAGTCAGGGAGGAGAGGAACAGAACTAGCACATCAGGCGAGAGTGGGCAGGTGAGGAGTGCAATATAGTGTGAGGGCATAATAGTATGGTAAAGTATGAAAACCAATACACGTAATACTCATTTAGGTCTTTTGCAAGAGTTTTTAAATTATGTTTTAAATGGTACATAGTTTATACCACTGTATATAATTTCTGTGTGGTATTTTACCACAGGTGCATATTGTGTGATATATAAGCCATATTCAATTTACCATTTATTTATTGTGAAAACTTTCAAAATTCTTTCTTCTAGCTTTTTGATCATCCATAGTCACTGTACTGTACAGTAGCACACAGAACTTCTTCCCATCTAACTGTAATTTACTATTCTTTGTTCATGCTTTCCATATTTCTCCTTCCAGTTTCCTCTTTGCACTTTCTGTGAGGTCAATGATTTTAGAGTCCACGTATGAACTAGATCATGTTATAATTACCTTTCTGTGCCTTGCTTTTTTCATTAACAGAGTTATCTCAAAGTGTACCCATATTTTCACAGATTATAGAATTTCATTCTTTTTTAAGTCTAAATTGTAACTATGTTTACTACATTTTCTACATCCATCACTCAGTGGATGGACACTTGAGATATTTCCTGTTAGCTATTGTGAACAACACTACAGTTATTGTGGAGATGTAGATATTTCTTCCATAAATTAGCTCTTTTTCTTTGAGTATATACCCAGAAAAAGAAATCAGTATCACTGCTGTATTCCAGTAGCCAGTTACTTGAAATAGAAATCAAAAAGGAAGTCTCATTTTTATGATAGCTGCCAAAAAAATCACTCTCTAGGAATAAATTTAAAAATGAAAGATTCTGTAATGAAAATCATAAAAGCCTAATGAAAGTTAATGCAGGTATTTCAAACTGGAGTGATGGCATCCACTGGAGGGTTTGAGCAGATGAGTCTCTTCATCTGTTTTGAAAGAATCATATTGTCTGCTTCATTGAAAACAGGCTTTAAAAGGCCAGGCCATGCGTGGAAGGTAGAAGGAAGGAATCAATTTCATTCTCTTATTTAGATCCCCTCCCCTTATTGACCCCTGCCCAGTTTAATGTACTCTATTATATAAATAAGGCTTATAGAGTCTAATTTGTGTCTTCAAATGTCCTTCAGTTTGGGTTCATCCAAACTGTAACACATATGTAGTATATTCACTTGCCATCCATAGCATTCTAGCACTGAACACTTTTTTTTTCTCTAAATAACCACATGGTTAGAAGAAGGATTTCAACAGCTTTAACATATTCAATAACAATTTCCAGAGCAAGAATTACATCTCTTTCAGAAGTGGCTATAAATTTTTAGGTTCACAGTTCAATTAATATAGTTATATAATACTGAACTCAATATAAACTCTATAAGAAATAAAATTGAATGAGTTTTTAACCTTTAAAAAAGAGATCTCCATTTCATTTTAAAATATACTGTTTCCTACAGAAAGACTCATTTTTAATGCTACTAACAATTAGATGTTTGCACATGTGACTCTAATCTCTATGTATCTGATTATTACTAGTCACACTCTGATCTTTGGTACCTGAGTATGGCTATAAAGTCATCAGGTAGATTTCAGTGATAATGTTTATCACCCCTACTAATTAACATGAAGTAAATTTTTATGCTTCCTGCTCAAATATAAGTCATTTTTTTATTTGTTGTGTGTGTCATACAGATCACCTGAAACAATCTTATTCATCTGTATACCCATTTCCCAAATGGCACCCTCCCATACCTGCTCCCCCAACTGGAGCCCATATACTCTGTTATCCCTGTTACTGTCCACTGTGTTGTCGGCCCCAGCCATTCCCCAGTGCTTGTCCGTCTGCTGAATCTAGTCAGCCTATCTGGAGATTGTTGTTTTAGGAAGATCAGCTGTTCCTCATCTAGCAACAATCAGTTGTCAATATTCCTTTAGATAAGATTTGGGTCTACTGTTCATTTTCCCAGTTTTATGCTGGGTTACTCTCTAGGAGTCTCTTGGGTTACCCTGGTCAACAACTCAAAGGAAGGTATCTCCTGTCTGGCATTGTTTCTTGTTATGTAGCCTTTAGCTATACATATGTAGTCTTAAAAAATTATATTGACCCCTTAAATCTTTGGTTATACTTTCCTTTTGGGTGTTTAAGACCCTACAATTGTTCCAAAAAACCAGTTAATTTTTACTCTTAAGGTCAATTGAGGATCTCTTCCTCAGAGGTCATATGGGTTGGAAGGAGTCCCTGGCTCCTTTCTTTTACCAGTTCTATTTGAAGATAAGTCAAAGGTCCTGATCAACCATGGCTGGCTTCTCTTGGAAGCATGGAAGAAATGTTTCCTCTTTGTTGACCCTCCTCTTTGTAGACTGGACACTGATTCAAGTCCATCTGGTGGGGTTTCCACAGCCTCCTTGATCAAGAGGACAGATGACTTACCACAGTTACATGACATTGTGAGAGCTGCTCATATTCCCCTCGAACTTCGTTGACCTAGGAGGGCAAGGAGCAAAAACTGTTCTTTATGTCCCTCTGACCAAATTAGTATAGGCCTCAAAATATGGCTGTTAAACATCAAAGAAGTTTAGTTCCACCAGACTGGTACTTTTAATAACCATGTGCCATGTAGATGAAGCTTGGGCAAAGACCAAATGTTCTCAGATAAACCTTGCCTAGACATATATTCTTTGATCTAGTTGTATGTATAATTTGTCAGTAGGTTGTTGGACTAATATGGCTCCCTCTGTTTTTTTTTTTTTTTTTAAAAAAAACTAGCTAGGCATTATTTGTCTCTCGCATTGTCTAAACCTTTCACCATAGTTTCCCCATTTAATGTGTCCCCGTTCTTCCCATTTCTCCCTTGATAATACTCTTCTCCTATGGCCCACCTCTATTGAGCTCCTTCTTTCCCTTTATCCCCTTTATCCCCTAGGTTCCTTGTATAACCTTTCCTCCCCACTTCTCTTAAAATAACCCCATTTTTATCCATATCTCCCTATTTCCTACTGTTCTTCTCTTTCAGATTCTTTCTTTTCCTTTATCTCCCTGGTTCCTTTTCATTATTCTGGTTCCTGTAGTTAATGTTTGGATACATAATCACTTATCAGGATTTGGTGCTATGATCCACATATGAGGGAGAACATACGTCGTTTTTGTTTTGTTTTGTTTTTTGGGTTTTTTTCTGAGTATGTGTTACCTCACTTAGTATAACAGTTTCTAGTTCCACCCATTTACCTGAAAATTTCATGATTTCATCTTTCTTTACTGATGACTAAAACTCCATCATATAAATGAACCACATTTTCATTATCCACTCATCATTTGAGGGACACTTAGGATGCTTCCATCTCTTAGCTATTGTGAAAAGAGCAGCAACAAACATGGATGTACAAGTGTCTCTGGAATGGAATAAGTTCTTTGGGTATATGCCAAAGAGTGGTATAACTGAGTCAAATGGTAAGTTCATTTGTAGTTTTTTAAGAGTTCTCCATACTGCTTTCCATAGGGGTTGAACAAGTTTGCAGTCCCAGCAGCAGTGGATGAGCATTCCCCTTTCCCCACATCCTCTCCAACATTTGGTATCATTTGTTCTCTTGATCTTAGCCAGTCTGCCTGGGTAAGATGAAATCTTAAAGTGGTTTTAATTTGCATTTCCCTAATTACCAGTGATGTTGAACCATTTTTAAGATGCTTCTTAGCCATCTTTATTTCTCCTTTTGAGAACTCTCTTCAGGTCCTTAGCCCATCTTTGAATTGGGTTACTTCCTGTCTTGATTCTTTGTTTTTTGAGTTGTTATATATTCTGTATGTTAAACCTCTGTCAGATGTGTTGCTGGTGAAGATTTTCACCCATTTGGGTTTTCTTTTCACTTCCTTGGTTGCTTCTTTTGATGTACAGAAGCTTTTTAGTTTAATGAGGTCCCATTTGTTGATTCTTGACCTTGTTTCCTAAACAATTGATGTCTGGTTTAGAAAATCCTTTCCTACACCTATATCTTGTAGGCTATTGCCAATGTTTTCTTCTAACAGTTTCAGAGTTTCAGGCTTCACATTGAGGTCTTTGATCCATTTGGAGTTGACTTTTGTGCAAGGTGAACGATAGGGGTTTAGTTTCATTCTTCTACAGGTGTAGGTCCAGTTTTGCCAGCACCATTTGCTGAACATGCTGTCCTTCCTCTAGTGAATTTTCTTGGCCCCTTTGTCAAATATCAGGTGGCTGAAATTGCATGTAATATTATGTGGGCCTTCAGTTTTGTTCCTTTGATCTATAGGTCTATTTTTGTGCCAGTACCATGTTCTTCTTATGACTCTGCAATACAGTTTAATATCTGGTATAGTAATCCACCCAGCATTGCTCTTAGTACTCAGGGTTGCTTTGGCTATCCGAGGTCTTTTGTGCTTCCATATGAATCTTAGGATGGTTTTTTCCAGTTCTGTGAAAAATGTGTGGATTTTGATCGGCATTGAATCTACAAATGGCTTTTTGTAGGATGGTCATATTCACAATATTAGTCTTCCAATCGATGAGCATGGGAGGTCCTTCCATCTTCTGATGTCTTCCTCAATCTCTTTAAAGATTTAAATTTTTCATTGTAGAGGTCTTTAATGTCTTTGGACAGTTTTATTCTGAGATTTTTATTGTTTTTTTTTTTTTTTTGAAGCTATTGTGAAGAGCGTTTCCATGTGCTCTTTCTCAGATTGCTTGTTATTGGTATAAAGAAAGGCTCCAGATTTTTGTAGATTAATTTTGTAACCTGCCACTTTACTGAACATGTTAATAATTTCTAGGAGTTTTCTCTTGGCATTTTTGGTGTCACTTAGATATATCATCTGCAAAAAGGGATAGTTTTATCTCTTCTTTTCCAATTATTATTCCTTAATTTCCTTCTTTTGTCTTACTCCTCTTGCAAGAGTTTCAAACACTGTTAAAGAGGAGTGGAAATAGTGGACAGCCTTGTCTGGTTCCTGATTTCAATGAGAATGCTTCCAGTTTTTCTCCATTAAGAGTAATGTTGGCTGTGGGTTTGTTATATATGGCTTTAATAATGTTGAGGTATGTTCCCTCCAATCCAATTCCCTCTAAGACTTTGAACATAAATGCATGTTGAATTTTGTCAAAGGCCTTTCCTGCATCTGTTGAATTGACCATGTGGTTCTTGTCTTTGAGCCCATTTATATGATTTATGACATTTATTGACTTATGTATATTGAACCATCCCTGCATCTCTGGAATAAAGCCAACTGGATCATGGTGGATGATCTTTTTGATATGTGTCTGTATGCAGTTTGCAAGTATCTCATTGAGAATTTTCGCATCTATGTTCATTAAGGATATGGGTCTCTAGTTTTCTTGTTTGGTTGTATCTTTACCTGGCTTTGGTATTAGAGTGATGCTGGCTTCATAGAAGGAACTTGGAAGTTCTCTCTCCATTTCTTTTTGAATAAATTAAGTAATATTGGATGTAGATCTTCTTTAAATGTCTGGTAGAATTCTGCTGTAAATCCATCTGGTCCTGAGCTTTTTGTGTTATGGGCCTGTTTAAGCTGTTAATCTCTTCTTGGTTTAGATACCAAGATACTTTATGATACTTTATGCTTTTAGATACCCGTCCATTTCTTTTAGGTTTTCAAATTGACTAGCATATAGGTTTTTAAAGTACTCTGTTTTAATGTTCTGGATCTTTTTGGTGTCTCTTGTGATGTTTCCCCTTTTATCTCTGATTTTATTGACTTGGAAGTGCTCTTTCATTCTTTTGGTTAAATGGGCTAGCGGTCTAAAAATCTTGTTTATCTTTTCAAAGAACCAGCTTTTGGATTTATTGATTCTTTGTATTGTTTTAATTTCTATTTCATTAATTTCTACTCCGATTTTTGTTATTTCTTCTTGTCTGCTGGGTTTGGGTTTCATATGTTGTTGCTTTTCAAATGCTTTGGGTTGCAATGTTAAGTCATTTATTTGTGTTTTTGCGATTTTTTTTTTTAATGTAGTCACTTAGAACTATAAACTTTCCTCTAAGGACTGCTCTCATGGTGTCCCAGAGGCTTTGTTGTGTTGTATTGTCCTTGTCATTTAGTTCCAGGAATACTTTTATTTCTTTCTTAATTTCTCCTTTGACCCATTCATCATTCAGGAGTGTGTTGTTTAATCTCCATGTGTTCATGTGGTTACTAGAGTTTCTTCTGGTGTTGATTTTAAGCTTTATGCATTGTGGTCTGATAGAATGCATGGAATTATTGCAATCTCTTTGTATTTGTTGAGGTTTGTTTTGTGCCCCAGTATATGGTCTGTTTTGGAGAAGGGTCCATGGGGCACTGAATAGAAAGGATATTCTTTGGTGCTTGGGGGGAATATTCGTTAGATGTCTGTTAGGTCCATTTGATATATGGTATTGTTTAATTCAGATGACTTTTTGTTAATTCTCTGTCCTGTTGACCTAACTAATGGAGACAATGGGGTATTGAAATCCCCACTATTAATGAGTTGGGGTTAATCTGGTCTTAAAATCCTGTAGTACTGTTTTTATGAAGTTGGGTGCACCAGAGTTTGGTGAATATATGTTCATGACTGTAATATCTTCTTGGTTTATTGTTCCTTTGATCAGAATGAAGTGGCCCTCTTTATTTCATCTGATTAATTTTAGTATAAAGTCTATTTTATCAGATATTAGGATTGCAGCGCCTACCTTTTTTTAGTACCGTTCGCTTGGTATATTTTTTCCATCCTTTCACCTTAAGGTCGTGCGTGTCCTTGAAAGTGAAATGGGTTTCTTGTAGACAACAAAAAGATGGGTTTTGTTTCTTAATCCATTCAACTAGTTTGTGTCTTTTGCCAGGGGAGTTCAGTCCATTGATATTTAAAATTATTAGTGAAAGATATGTATTGAATCCTGTCATTTTTATTTTTGTTAACATTCTTGATATAGCTCTGCATATTCACAGTTATATCATCATTTAATTACTTTCCATAATCCCTTGTGGGTAGTTGTTCCTTTCTTCAGCTCTTTGTATTGCTTCAAGAACTCTGAAGGGCTGGTTTTGTGGACATGAATTCTTTCAGCCTATTTATGTCATGGAAGATTTTTCTTTCCTCTTTGACTATAATAGACATTTTACCTGGGTAAAGCAATCTTGGTTGGCATCTATGGTCATTTAGAACTGGGAATACTTCGGTCTAGGCTCTTTTGGCTTTCATAGTTTGCACTGAAAAGTCAGCTGTAATCCTGATGGATTTTCCTTTATATGTGACTTTTTGTTTTTCTTTTGCAGCTTTCAGTATTGTCTCTTTGTTCTGTAAGTTTGGTGTTTTTACTGTGATGTGCTATGGGGAATTTCTTTTCTGGTCCTGTCTATTTGGAGTTCTGTATATTCCTTGTATTTGTATGGGCTTGTTTTTCTTTAATTTTGGGAAATTTTCTTCTACAATTCTGTTGAAGATCGTTCCATACCATTATCTTGAGATTCTTCTCCTTCCTCTATGCCTATGATTCATCAGTTTGGTCTTTATATGGTGTCACACAGTTCTTGCATATTCCTTTCTTGTGTTTTCTTAACTTTCTCCTGGTCTTTGTTTGAGTGGTCTAATTCATCCACGTTATCTTCCAGTCTTGAACTCTGTTTTCCATTTCATTCATCCTATTGGTGAGGCTTTCTCCTGTCATTTCTAATTGGCTTATTGAGTGTTTCACTTCCTTTTTCATTTCGGCCTGAGTATTCTTCAATATTTCTAATTCTTATGAATGCATTCAGAAGTTTATTCCTATCTTCTTTCAGTTCTTTCATTTCTTTGTGTTTTGTAATTGTTCTTTTGAGTTCCATGTCCTGCATTATCTCCAGGGGGTTCTCATTGTACTCCTCTAGGGGACTATTGGTATTTGGTGGGGATATGTTATTTTGGTTTTTCATGTTATTATTTTTTCTCTGTGACTTTGACATGTGAATTTCTTTTGTAGTTTCTGATTCTTGTATGAAACTCATGCCTTTCTTTGTTGAGCTTAGGTCTGCTTCTTTTTGTAAACTTTATGTGCCTTTGTGGTTTACTTGTTGGGATGAAAAGCTGGTTGGTCTAGGCTTCGGGTTCTCTCTTTTGATTTTATATTGGAGTGGCCAAATTGCTTTTGTCTACAGGATTTCCCACAGAGGCCCAAGTGAGATGAGGCTCAGATGCTCTCAGGCTTTCTCCTAAGGACTGGATCCCTTGAGGAAGATGCTGCCCTCAGGAATTTGGGTCTGGGCTTGGCCTGGGAGCAGGGCCCAAGAAAAGTACTCATCTCAGGAAGCTGGTGGCTGTTCCACCCAGGGATGCAAAGCAAGGTGGCCGAAGAAAGAGTACCCGAGGGCTCCTCGGGTCTTCTGGGATGACTGGGTTGGTCTGGATCAAGAGATCAGGAAGCAGTGGGGATTTTGGACCTAGAGGTCAGTCCAGATGTCTCTGGTTCCCGGACAAGAAATAGGCCAGTACCCAGGGTAGGAGGGGAGCTGGGAGGTTGAAAGAGACTGGCGGAGTCAAGGTGCAGTGGGCACCACTGGACTTACCCAGGAAAGGTGCGGGCACCAGGACACCAGAGGCTGTGCAGCCCAGGAAATAAGAAGGAGTTGATGGTGGGACCAGGCCCAGAGGGTTCCTGGGGACCAGGAAAGGTGCTGGGTCCAGGATGCCTGGAGACTGTGCAGCCCAGGGAAGCAATGGGAGGTGAGGGCATGACCAAGCCCAAAGGTTCCTGGGGACCAGGAAAGGTGCTGGCACCAGGAAGCCTGGAGGCTCTGCAGCCCAGGGAAGTAAAGGAAGGTGAGGGCAGGGCCAGGCCCAGAGGGTTTCTGGGTACTGCAGGGAGGAACTGGGTTGGTCTGGATGCAAAGGATCAGGAAGCAGTAGTGGCTCTGGCCATGACCTTAGCCCCAGTGTCTGGGATGCTATGAGAAGCAATGGGAGCAGTACCCAGGCTAGGAGGAGAGATGTGGAGGGGGAGCTGGGAGGATGAATGAGGCTGGTGGAGCCAAAGGAGCCACCACTGGACTTACCCAGGAAAGGTGTTGGCATCAGCAGAAGCTGTGCAGCCCAGGGAATTAAAGGGACATGAGAGCGGGACCCTGAACACTCCTTTAAAAAAATTTTTTATTGAGTTTTTGCAATTTTCATACACCACGCCCCTCTGCTCCCCACCCAATTAATTATACTCCAGTATATATACAATACAACCTATAGAGCCTGATTTATGTCCCTGCATGTCCCTCCACATGGGTCCATCCATTGGAGCCTGGTCAACTTACCAAGAATCCCATCCCTGTAAGAGACTGTCTCTCCCCCTCCCAACATCCATAATTCCTTAGGTTTGGTTGGGGTTTCTTAACTATTTCCCCATGTCTGTGCTGGGATTTTGTCTGATTTGAGCTTGCATGTGTCTTGTGTATGCTGTCAGCATTGCTGTGAATTCATATGAGTCACTGGCCATTGGACTGGAAAACTCTATTTCTTTGATCATCTATCACATCTGGCTCTTACATTCTTTCCATCCTGTCTTCCACAATGATTCCTGAGCCTTGGGAGGCAGAAGTTTGATACAGGTTTCCTCTTCAGAGATAAGCACTCTGCAGCCTTATATTCTTTGCACCTTGACCAGTTGTGGGTTTCTGTGTTAATCACCATCTGCTGTATGAAGAAACTTCTCTGGTGAGAGTTGAGAGATGTTAATCTATTATTAATTTATAATAATAAATTATTAGGAGTCACTTTAATATAACAACTATTTAGTAGAAAGCTAGTATTAGGTTTTCCCCTATGCCCTGTGACCTTTCTAGCCTCAGGTTCCTAAGCCAGATATCATTCTGAGGTATAGGCTCCATCCTATGAAGTGGACCTGAAGTTCAAGTATAGAGTGGTTGATATATTCATGCCACTATTGCTCCGGTGGGCCTGTCTTGCCAGGCAGTTGTTATTGTAGTTTACAGGATTCATGGCTGGGTACAGTTGATTATTTTTACCTTCTGGTAGCATGTATAGCACCTTCTATCACTATGAAAGGTAACCAGTAGAGATGAGACTCTGAAGTCAATATCAGTACCAACTTGATTTTTCTTTATTTGCTCTACAGCTCATGTATGTACTGTCTTCAGCAGTATAATCTTACTGTCAAGTTCTGGTGGGTAAACAAGAACATGGACAATGGCCAGTAGTGTATAAGGGTCAATGGGATTCCTGGTCAACAGCTTCAAGAGATAGAGCCCATTCTTGGCATTCGGTTTTATTTTCTTAGCCTATGATGGGTAGCAGAGCCAATATCCCCCTCGTATAACTCCTTTCAATCTCTTTTTATAATGTATATACTTTGAGAAGCTTCTATAGAGGTAGGCTTCTGTATAGCTTTTTCTAGTGATCTTTAATGTTACTTAACCCTCCCCATACTCCTCCTTGTGCCTTGTTCTCCCATTCCCCACCCCATTTAACCCTTCTTATTCTAATATTTCCCTTTCTCCTTCATATCCTTGCATTCTACCACCCCTCTCAGCAACCCCTCTCCCCTTCCATGACTTTTCTGGATTTTCAAATTGAAACATGCATATCTAGGATTTCAAAGCTATTATCCAATCCACCTATGAGAGACAACAGCAACATTTTTCTTTCTAGGTCACCTCAGTCAAGATGATTCTTTCCAGTTCCATCCATGTGCCTGTGGCTTTCAGAATTTCATATTTTTTAAAATAATTTTTATTGAGCTTTTGTAATTTCATATTAACAGCTCAATCAAATTTAGACCCGCTCCCCAATTCATGGCCCCACATCCCCTCACTGGACTTCATGTATTCTATTCTGCCATACATGTTAACTTCTATCCAGTCAAGCATCTGTACCCAGATGTCCTTCGGTGCAAATTGATTCACGGGAGTCTAGTCTACCCATCTAGAGATCATAAGTAAGGCATATTCTCCCTCTCCCAGTAGCAATCAGTCTCCAGTAGTTCTCAATCTAGGGCTGGCCTGACACCCATTTCTTTCCTCCCCTCTGGGCCCTTGTTTAATTGAGTTGGCATGGGTCCTGTGCTCAATGCCACCATTGCCACAAGTTCACATGTGCAAGCTTCCAGTGGCCTGAAAGCCTCTACTTCCCTGTGTTCATGAACCAGCCCTGGCTTTTACAGTCTGTCCACCCCCTCTTCTGTAATGGTCCCCGAGCCGTGGGTAGGTGAGGTTCAATATAGGAGTCCTAATATAGGGATATACACATTGCAGTCTCTTATTCTTTAAAGCTTGGCCAGATGTGGCCTTCTGTGTACCACACTCTCTTGTGTTTCAAGGAAGCTTCACTGGTAAGAATTGAGGGATGCACTAGTTTTCTCTCTACCCATCTTCCTCTGTGTTCCATGAGTCCTAGGTGTAGAAGTTCTATAGTAGAAGTGTCACTTGGGCATCTCTCAGACATATATTCTGTGCCTGACCAGTTGTGGAATTCTGCAGTAGCCTCCATCTGTTGAAAAAAGAAGCTTCTTTGATGAATAGTGTATGGTATGCTTGTATGTAAATATAAGAATCCATCATATTTATCATATGGTAAGAAATTTCATTTGTCTAGAGGTATGACAGAGGTAGAGTTTTCTCTAGGATCTATGTCCTTTCCAGCCATGTATATTTGGCTGTGTTTATAGTGCCACCAATGAGCTCACTCCCATTGAGAGGACTTTAAGTCCAATTAGATAACTGTTGATTACCCTCCAGATAACAATGTCACTATTGCACCAATAGAGGTAGTCTACCATGCTGGTCGTTATGGTCCCCACTGGCACCCTCCCATAGCCTTCCCACTGAAGCCTATATACTCTTTCATCCCTGTTAAGGCCCGCTGTATCAAGTTAGTGTCCCCAGATCTTCCCCAGTGTAAGTCCAACCACTGAGGTCTAGTCAGCCTATGTAGCCTTCCTTGTTTTGGGAAGATCAGCTCTTCCTCGCCTAGCAGTAATCAGTTGCCAATATTTCCTTCTGCTGTTTATTTCCCCAGTTCTATACTGTGTTTTTGTCTGCTAAATTTGCATGGGACTTGCATATGCTGCTACCATTGCCATAGAATAGTATGAGCAGGGTCCCGGGAACTTGTAGGATTCTGTTTCCATATGGTCATGCACCTTCTCCCTGGCTCTTACAATCTTTCCGCCCCTTTTTCCACAATAGTCCCTGAATCCTGAGTGGGTGAAGTTTAATATAGGAGTCCTGTCCAAGCACTACCATTCTGCAGACTCTTAATTTCTATGCTTTGGCCATTTGTGACCTTTTGTGTTCCTGGTCCTCTCTTATGAGGGAGCTTCATTAATGAGAATTGAGAGATTCATTAGAGTCCTCTTCTTTATCCCTGTTCTTCATGGTGGAAGGACATAGAGGTTGCATTGTAGATCTGTCCCTTAGGCCTGGGCAATTCATAGATAATGTCTGTGTGTGACTAGTTGTGGTACTTTGTAATGGTCTCTGACTGGTGCAAAATGAGCTTCTTTGATGAGTGGTAACTAGGATATTTGTCTGTAAATATAAGGTTACCTAAGGCTCATGAAAGAATTTTAAATGCTAAAATCATTAAAAGAAGCGTTATGTTTAAGATTTTAAACAGTTCCAAGTCTGGAACAATAACATGTCATTTGATTTTTTTCTTTTTACTTACAGATGTAAACGGCTTAATATCCAGCTTTTAGCTTACCTTTGGCAGAGGAACCAGGAAGATTTGCTGCGGGAGATGATAGCATCTAACATTCAAGCAGTGATCATCAAAGTAGCTGCTTTGGGTATGTAGCCAAATTTTCAAAAAGAAGCTGTCTGCTATAGCATCTCAGGCTACTAATAAGCACTGAAGAATTAATGATTTAGATATAAAAATATGGAGTCACACATTGAAGAAATTAAGTAAACACTGTGTAAAAAGTGAAAAAAAGAGAATGTTTTTAAATGGGCCTTTGAATGTTTGCCAAAATGAAGAATAGTAAGCATCTTATATTAAATACATAGTTGACTGCAAAAATATTATTGTATTTTTTAAAATACCTATGTAACTTGCAATTAATGTTCATGTAAAACAAAATGTATCAGTTTTTGGGAATCTTTTGTTAGTTTAAAGCCTCTTAAAATATGTAATTGGCACCAAAGTATTTTCATTATATAAATTTCATGGTATCCCTGTTGTTCAGCTGGCCTGGAACTCACTATGTAGACCAGGCTGGCCTGGATCTCACAGAGATCTACCAGCTTCTGCCTCCTTGATGTTAGAATTAAAGGTATAGGCCACCATGACTATATTTTAATATTACAAAAATAGAATTGTTTTCTTTGTGGTGTCATAATAAATAGGACAGTGATTTTTTTATTATTAATGGAAAAAAATCATATCTGAGGGAGTATGACTTGACAGTTAACACAGACCTGCAACAGGCAGGTGATCATCCTATTCAGATATAAATATTATATATGAACACACTGAGTTTGTTGTTTTAAAGTTTTGTAATTGTATTCTTTTTTCATCTTTTTCTTTCTTTTTTTATTGTATTCATTTTGAATGCATGTTTGAGGTCAATCCATTTAATTCATGAACCCATTTCAGGGAAAATCCTGAAGCCTCAGGTTCTGAGGCCAAAATGTGTACCTCTTTTCAGAGTATTCACCTCACTGATCTCGAAAATTACTTCAAAGGCAAATTCCCATTTTTTCAAACAGCACTTAAAGAGACATGAGGAGTGCACAGCTCATAACATTACTTGGTAAACACCATGCTTCTCTCTTCATGTTGAAGCTGAGTGGTAGTCTTTAATAAAATGCTTGTTTAGGGGAAGTGCAGCTGATCTCTTTAGCTGTTAAAATGAGAAAGAGTGACAGGATGTTGTCTTTTCATTTGTGAGAAAGATCAGCTAAGCAGCTCTCAGATTAAAGTCCTCATAAAAGCAGTATTTGTTGTATGAGGTTATGTATGAATCTATGCAGTGTACTCTGTTCCTTTCAATGACTCTCGATAGCTCTTAGACTTTCTATGATGGCCCAATAATGTACTGGTTTACCATATACCTTTCTGAAAGATGTTATGTATCTTTTACTACCAAATGCTGCACTGTATTAGGACCTTATTGGAAGGAAAGAGCCATAGAGCTTGTCATTGCCACCTTTGTGATAGTTTTTAACGAGTATCTGTGTCTTCATTTCTGTATGTGTTTCTCTAGAGGGGAATAGAAATGATGAGTTAGTGACATTAAACTTTTGAGTGAAGAGTAAAACTGAATAAATTTATCCTTGATATCTAAGGAACAAGAGCATAGCTCTGATTTTAACATTTACAACGTATGCTTTCTGTTGACTACCTATAGGTTTGCATGCATCAAGTTTATATTTCTGATCCATAGTCAAATGTGTTATCCGTTGGGTCGCTGAACCCCCCACCCCAAAGAAGTTTATTTTTAAAAAAAAAAAAATTGAAGCAAACTTTACTGAGGGGCATAGCCTCTTTAAAAATAAAGAAGCTTACATATTGTGTAATGCAGGTTTCCAAGCTGCACATATCCATTTAAAACTGTCTGAAAAGAATTTAAACAGTAAAACTCTTCTATGGTAGGAGGAGATCCATTTTTCTTTGGTATGGTAGAGGAAAATCAATTCTACATAGACATGTAAAATATATTCCTGATAATTATGTAATCTTGCTGTCTTGCATGTACCAGTTTACTTATGAGTTTTTCACATTAACAGCTTATTATTTAAAGGATTTTCTTTCTAATGCCATTTAAAGAACTAGTTTGTCACTGAATTAAAAAAAACTAGCCTCTTAGAAATATTTAATTTTGATTTTATGAGTGCAGCAATCATGAGATTGAATGAAAACATTATTACATCATAAATTCCATAAGAATTGTCTTTATTTCTCCTGGTAACCATTTCCTTTCCCAGAGCAACATACATAAATGATAGTTGATCATCTTTCAGAATTAGTCAGAAGTATATGTATAATTTAATTGTCCTCTCTGCTAGTGATGACATACCACTAGTTTCCAATTCGGCACTATTATAAATAGTGCTACTGTGAACATATGGCATCATCTTGTACATTCTCCATCCCAGACACATAACATCTTTTCCCTTGAGAAGTCCTGGTTTTTCTTTCTGTCAAATGATGTGTGTCTGTGTGTGTATCTGTACAACGTATACCTCAGGAGTTTATGATGTTTTGAAATCAAATCTGTGACTGTAAAAGTACTGTGTTAATTCCTTAAACCATCTGTACTTATTTTTTTTTCTAAGGACAAAGGATGTAGTTACTATATTAGAAAAATAATTACTGGAAGAAAAGGCCTAACTGACTATTATACCATCTATTTTTTTCAACATCCATTTTTTCCAGTGACTATAATATACTCCTTAGAAAGAACTCACATAATCTTCTTGTAAATACTTCTAGTAAAAACAAATAAATAAAGCACTGCAATTATTTCCTAGAGGAAAACTCCTTATATTTGGATTTGTTTTAGCAGAATATATATGATCACTAAAGAAGAGAAGAGAGATGCCAGTCAGAGAAAAGCACAAGACTGGTTTCTAGTTTTATCCATCACTGGACAACTCTTGGATTCTGAAAAATAAAAATAAAAATAATGTATTTGTTTGCAAAGTAGCTTAATTGATCGCTAGGAAAACCAGACAGATTTAAGGACTGGGTTAATCACTTAAATAACTTGGTTCTATTATTGTCTATGAAAATAAGTAATATCAGGACTCTAGGTAAGGCTTGTAGATTGAAAGACCAGAATGAAATGATGGGAAGAATGAAGTACACAACTTATATCTCACTCATTTCACAAAATTTTTGTTTTACCTAATCTAGCATGTGTATGCTCAAGTTTAAAGTTGTTTGTTTCACATAGGAATAAAACATAGGATTCCATTAAGTCTGATAAAAAATATTTTCTTTTTTGTTTAAAGATTTATTTTATATCTTTATTTGTGTGTATGTTTGTGTTTGTGTGCCTGTACGTGCATGTATGTTAGGTCCCCACAGAGATCAGAAGAAGACTTTGAGTACCCTGGAGTTACAGGCTGTTGTAAGTTGCCCAATGTGGGTGCTGAAAACCATTCTTTGGTCCTCTGCAAGAGTAGCAAGCATTTTCAACCACAGAGCCATCTCTCCTCTCTCCCTAGCCTCTTCCCTTTTTTTTTTTTTTTTTTTTTCCATGTTAGACCATAATGTGTCAACATGGTAGTAAGGTTTGAGGAAGTCAGTGGTATGAAAACTGGATTATCACGCTTATAAATCACAAAAGATCTACATTATGTATTCTTAAAGGCCTTTAAAGGTATATACATACCTCCATCCTGTATAGGCAATTCTGTAAACCCAAAACCAAATATCCTGTGAGTCTTTATTCATCTGTCGAATCCTGTAGTATCTACCATGGAGAAGTGTTAGCAAGGCCACTGTTGTTCCTGGCACTGTGGTTTAATAATACATCTACTGAGCCAGAAAGCCTAATTATCAGTGAAAGGGTTTTTGTCAAAACATAATAAATGGAAATATGGAAACTTATGAGACATGGAAAGGATTTTAAATGAATTACACTACTTCAGAAGGATATAATCATGTAGCCAAGAATGTCTGAGATTAGGTATTTCTCACAAATCTGGCACTGAATCCTTAACTGATTGTAAGGAAAAAAAAATCTCTAGATCTATATTCTGGAGAGAAAAAGAAATTGATAAAATGCAAACCCCACCTAAAGTCAGTGACACTATGATTCAGCTGCCTCGGATATCTTACTTCTAGTAACTCAGAACCCCCAGCTCCTCCTCATTTCTCGAGTTATGGGCTATTCTTACCATTCTGATCAGTTTATTGATGAATTAACTATTAATGAAATGCATAGGTAGAAGGCTGTTTTAGTAGAGGTTTTTTACTTTTTGTGAGGATAAGTTAAAACAGTATGTTGTCAAGACATTTATGTGGGCCTAATGGAAAGCAGAGCTTTATCTTCAAATTCAGAATGTGGATGCAGCTCATCTAAGGAGCTTAGACAATGACCCTCGAGGGAAATCCAGTTAGATGTGATGCAATGTAATGAATAGATATTACTGATAACTTTTCTCTGGAATTATAAAAATACATTTATGAAAACTATATAATATACCCAAGCAAAGATATATTTTGTATAATGTACCAAATATTCACCTTTAGTACATTGTTGTTTTTTGTTTTGTGTTGTTGTTTTGTTTTTTTAATGTGCAAACCATTTGCCCAAATTGTACGGACTTCATTATTTTGCTATGGGTATAGCTTGTCCTTTGTATTTTGATGTTCTTTGGGATGTTTGGTCCTAGCATTGGTTTGAGAGTGAGACACCATGCGCGCGCGCGTGCACACACACACACACACACACACACACACACACACACACACACACACACACACACACACACACTGGAAGCTCATCATGATTGAAAGGGCTTACCCATCTAAGCAGAAAGACACTAGAGGGAGCTCTCTTTCAGGATACTGGCTGCATTGAGATGGTTCTATAGGAACAACAAAGCTTCAAATGACAAGGCTGGTATTTACTTGAGTGGGCATGGTAATTCAACTCTGAAAGAATAGAGCTTGTAACCTTACCTAGGAAAACTTCACTGTGGAAATTTTTGTTCTAAAGTTTTATAAGAGTGTCAAAAGCCAAGTTAAGGATACCCATTAATGAGGACACTATCTTTAGTATAAATCATGATAGGATATTACCTTATTTTATGGCTTTTATATTTGTTCACTGATGGCTCACATATCATAGATGAAACACTGCACAAAATTAAGCAGATAAAGGAACAACTGTGTTCTGTCCTAAAAGGGACATATTACATGACATTTAGAATCCAGTAACTGTTAGAATCTATTCTATAATATAATTTAGTTACACCCTCAGACCAAACGGAATCTAGAATTTATTGAATTATAATCTTTGATCACTGCACAAGTCATGGTGAATGTATAGCACATAAGAAAGCTTGTTTCTGTAGGCATGACATGAGGCTTCACTCATGAATTACACTCATTATTATCTGCATAGGGCCAGGACCCTACAGCATTCAGTCATGGATGAGGAAGGGACTCATGAGTTCTTACCTCTTCTTGAGGAGAAGCTATTGGCAGTTGATGGCTGCTGAGGGTAAGGGAGTCCTTTTCTTCAATGGTATAGGTGAAGATAAATGCCCATGTTCCAATGAGTAGCTCCATATCCATAGTCAGGCAGACTACCCTCGTTAAACTCAGTGGTCACAAACAGAAACAGAAAAAAAAAAGACATGTAGTGAGAGGAGGACTTAATAGGACCAAAGAGGCTTAAATTTTTTCTATTATAGAATTAAAGTTTATTTTCAGTGATTATCTAAGATAATTATTCAAATACTGGTAATGAGATGAGTGGGAAGACAAAGCCTTTTCCATGTTGCCAAGGACAGGGAGAGTAAAATTACCAATTAGGAGAGTCACATTTTAAGTAACGTGGCTTTGCTTGTTTTCATCCACATTTCATGTGACCATGGTAGAGCAAAGCAGTCAGACATTTGGTAGAATGAACTCTTTTGCCACAAAGCAATTGGATGATTCTGCATCAAGGCCTGTGAGCATAACCCCAATCTCTTAGGAGGCAGAAGGTGCCTTGGTTAGCTGGGTTGCTGGACTGGAATCTCTGTTGCCTGATTTGTTGGCTGCTTCTGCAAAATTATCATTGTTGGCTGCAACTGTGTTGCTGTTTCAGAAACTAAGACAATTCTGGGGTATTTAGAAAAGATGAAGTGACCCAGGCTAAGTAAGGGTGAGATCAGAGCACAGCCAGCATGTTCAGGGTGACAGTTCCCACAATTGTGTGATCTGAGGAATCCCCTGACAGCAGCAGCTAAAACCATGACTTTATTTTTAAATTTTTTAAATTTTATTGAATTTCTGTGTATTTAGTAAAGAACATCATAATTGTCTTTATACTCCCTTCTCCATTGGTACCCACCCATAAACCCCTACCACCACTGGAATCCATGCAGTCTGGCATTTATGTTAAAGTTAGTGTCCCCAGATGTCCCTCAATGCAAGCTCATCCACTGAGGTCTAGTCAGCCTATCTAGAGTCCCCCCTTTAAGAAGATCAGCTCTTCCTCACCCAGGAGTAATCAGCTAACACTAATTCTTTGACTAAGATTGGGTCCTGCTGCCCATTTCCACAGTTTTTTCCTGGGTTTTTATCTGCTTGAGTTTGCAAGAGTCTTTTGCATGCTGACACCATTGCTGTAGGTTCATATGAGCAAGGTTCCAGGAGCTTGTAGGACTCTATTTCCATATGTTCTGCACCTCATCCTTGGCTCTTACAATCTTTCTGCCCCCTCTTCTGCTATGGTCCCTGAGCCCTGGGTAGGTAGAGTTTAATATAGGAGTCCTGTCCAAGGACTCACACTCTGTAGACTCTTATTCTCTGTGCTTTGGCCATTTGTGACCTTTGGTGTTCCTGACCCTCTGTCGCATGAAGGAGCATCATTGATGAGAGTTGAGAGATTTATTGGTGGTCTCTGTACTCCTTGTTCCACTACGTTCTGTGAGACTTTCGTGTGGAAGTTGCATTAAGATGTGTCACTTAGACTTGGGGAATTCATAGACAATCTCAGCATGACCAGTTGTGGAACTCTGTAGTCATCTTTGTCTGTTGCGAAAAAGCCTCTTTGATGAGTGGTGACATACTTCTCTGCAAATATAGCATCCATATTTTGCACATAGTGAGAAATTACATTTGTCTAGGGATGTGACAGCCTTGGGTTTTTCTCTAATATCTATGACCTCTCCAGCCATGTATATTTGGCTAGGTTTACAGTATCACACCTGAGTTTGTTCCCACTGAGTGGGCTTTAAGTCCAATTAGGTAGCTGTTGATTATCCTCAAGATAAAAGTGCCACTACTGCACCAATATAGTTTGATGTGGTTATTAGGCCTTCAAATTAGGATCCATCAAAGTTAGGAACTGATGTTTTCCCTTAGCAGCTTGCATAGTATCCTCCAAAACTATGAGAGCTAGTCTTCAGGGAGGAGGCTTCCAGGTCAGCTCCAGTTCCATTGCTCCAAATCCTGCATCCAAAGTATGTCCTGTCTTCAACAATAAGGTCATACCATCAAGTTCTGGAAGGCAACAAAGGATTGTGACAATAGCCTGTGTAATTTTGGGAGTTTATGGACTACCCTGGCCAAAAACTCAAAGGGAGGTTTGCTCCTCTCTGGCACTGTTTCTTGTTATGTAGCCTTCAGCTGTACACATGGACTTATGTAGAGATATTGTATGTATAATTTTTCGGTAGGTTTTTCATCTAATAGGATTCCCTCTGGTTTTTTTTTTTTTTTTACACTAACTGGACATTATCTACACCCTCTCTTTCTCTGTCTAGCTCTCCCTCCATGCCCTCTACAGTTAAAGTATTTCCATTTTCCCCATTTCTCCCTAGATAATACCTGTCTCCTATGGTTCCCAATCTCTTGAATTCCTTCTTCCCCCTTACCCCCAGAGTTCCTTATATAACCTTCCTTCTACCCCTCCCATTTAAATACCCCCGATTTAACCATTTCCCCCTAGTAATACCTGTCTCCTACTATTCTTCTCTCTCAGATTCCTTCTTTACCATTAACCCCTGGTTCCTTTCCATTTTCTGACTCTTATAGTTACATCAGTATATATACTCACATAAGAATTTGGCACTAGGATGCACAAATGAGGAAGAACATACATTATTTTTCTGAGTCTGTGTTACTTTACTTAGTAAAACAGTTTCTAGTTCTGTCCACTTGCATGCAAATTTCATGATTTTATCTTTCTTTAACACTGAGTAGACCTCCATCATATAAATGAACCACATTTTCATTATCCACTCATTAGTTGAAGGACACTTAGGTTGCTTCCATTTCTTAGCTATTGTGAAAAAAGCAGCAAGAAACATGGATATATAAGTGTCTCTGCAATAGGATGAGTCCTTTCATTATGTGCCAAGTGGTAGTATAACCAGGTCATACCGTAGGTTCATTTTCAGTTTTTTAAGAGTTCTCCACACTGCCTTCTATAGGAGTTGCTGGAGTTTGCAATCCCACCAGCAATGAATGAGTGTTCACTTTCCCCACATCCTCTCCAGTATTTGGTTATCATCTATTCTCTTGATCTTAACTAGTCTAACTGGGTAAGTGGGTAAGAAGACATCTTAAAGTGGTTTTAATTTGCACTTCCCTAATTACTAATGATATTGAACACTTTTAAAGATGTTTATTAGTTATCTTTATTTTTTCTTTTGAAAACTCTGTTTAGATCTTTAACTAATCTTTTAATTGGGTCCTTTGTTTTCTTGATTCTTTATTTTTTGAGTTCTCTGTATATTCTGAATGTTAAAGCTCTGTCAGATGTGTCACTGGTGAAGGTTTTCTCCCACTCTGGGTTTTCTTTTCTCTTTCTTGGTTGTTTCTTTTCCTGTACAGAAGTTTTTTTTAGTTTAACAGGGTCCTACTTGTTGACTGTTGACCTTAATTTCTGAGCAACTGATGTCTGATTTAGAAAGTCCTTTCCTGTACCTATATGTTGTAGGTTACTACCAGTGTTTTCTTTGAAGCGTTTCAGAGTTTCATGTTTCACACTGAGGTCTTTGACCCTTTTGGAGCTTTTGTGAAGGGAGGTAGAAGAGAGTGGGGTTGTGATGACGTGACCAGAATATGCTATAAACATTCTTTCAAAGAATAAGTTGTTTAAAATTTTTGTTTTGGTTGGAAGAAATGGAGAATGGTAGTGTGATTCCAGACCTTACATGCCAATTTGTGCCCAAACATGTGTGTCAGGGACAGACCTGGAAAGCTGTTCTCAGGTTCTGTAACTTCTACCTGGTTTAGTATGCTACTTGGTTATTTTAAGTTTTAGAAGTCAGTATTTAAGTTTAACATTGGTTCAGTCTTTGAGTTGGGTTTCTAATTTATTTTGAACTACATTAATATGTAAAATTTATAGAAAATGTTTTTAACGTGTTTAAAGGCTTTCTGAGCAAATTTTAGAGAAATGTGGGGCTTAGGCCTTTACATGATATTTGTAACTTATTTTATGAATGGGTAGATTCGATGAAATCCAGAGTATTTTATCTCTGGAGCTATGAGTTTATATTTCAAAGATGTGGGTGAGACCTGGGCCTTGGAGACATCGCTAATGTAAAGCTGGAGACACTCCCTAGTTTTTGCTCACTCCCACCAAACGTTTATTTACATTCCTAAGCGTATAAGCACAAGTCTTTAAATTTTCCAGGGAGATTTTCTATAAGGCACAGGATAGGCAGCTACTTCTTTTCTCCTAGATAAACATGTAATTTACTAGGGGAGAGGGGACTAGACCTTACTCTATACTACATGAGATTACTTACAAGATTCCATGGAAACATGGATATATAAGTGTCTCTGCAATAGGATGAGTCCTTTCATTATGTGCCAAGTAGTAGTATAACCAGGTCATACCGTAGGTTCATTTTCAGTGTTTTAAGAGTTCTCCACACTGCCTTCTTTAACTCCTGTGATAGGAGGGTAAGAGCTAGGAAAAGAAGAGTTAGAATAATATTGTTCATGCTATGCTTGGAAGTCACAGTACTGATCTGTTGTGCTCCAGGAAATACGTTCTGCCATTCACCATAAAAATACACATAAATTAAAATGTAATGCTGGGGCCTAGAGAGATGACTCAGTAAGTAAATGCACATGCCTCCATTCCTTAGGATGTATGTTCTATCCCTGAGACGCACATGGAGGAAGGTAAGTACTGACTCCCATACATTGTCCTCTGACTCCTCACACACACATACAGACACGTATGCACACTAAATAAATAGGTAGATGAATAAATGTAATAATTTTTAAAATAACAGTAATTGAAAGTCTCAGAATAACACTGGCATTACTGCTTTTACCAGTGTAATTTCTGACCATCTCTCTGGCTCTGTTTCTTTTCTCTTTCTCTCATTTATAGTTGTTAAACACAAGAGGGTCTTGTGCATGGTAGGCGAGCCCTCTTTCATTGAGCTATACCCTCAGTCTCATCCCTCTCATTTATAAAATGATTTTTATCTAATTTCCTGAAAAAATCTAACAATTTTATACTATATATCTTAAGTATAGACTATATATATATATATATATTATGTGTATGAGTACACATGTTGCTATGTGTATATAAGTGCACTCATGTCATGTAACACCTGTGGAGATCTGAAGAGGGCATCAGATCCCCTGGAACTGGAGTTACAGATGGTTATTAGCTGCCATATTGGTGTTGGGAAGTGAACCCTGGTCCTCTGCAAGAACAGCCAATGCTCTTAGCTGCTGAGCCATAACTCCAGCCCTGAAAGTGTGGACTATATTTTAAAGAAAATTTACAGGTTATACTGTCATTTCTACTTCTAACTTTAGAATTTCATTGTTCCCTCCCCACCAAAACATATTTCTCCCTAGCTATCACTCTCCCTCCTCCCAGTCCTCCTTCCTGATAGTCAGAAGCACCAGGAGGACTTTGTGTCTCTTTGTAGATTTTCCTATTTAGACATTTCTTGTAAATGAGCTTCTACAATATATGGTCTATTAGGAATGACTTCTTTTACTTAGACTAATGTTTATAGCTTTTACCCCTATTATAGCATGTGCCATTACAATTTTTTTCTGTATAATCCATTACAAAGATACTTATACCAAATATTATTTAACTATTCATCCATCCATGGGCATGGCGTTCTTTCTACTTGAGAGTGGTTAAATATTGTTCCTATGATCATTTATGAGAGTTTTTCTGAGGGCACATGTTTTGCATTTCCTTTGGATATAGACGTAGGAGTAAAATTTCTGTATCGTGATTCTTTATGTTTAACTTTTGAGGAGCTGCAAAATGGGCTTCCAGGGTGATTTTATTATTTTAGATTCCCACCCGGCTTTCAAGGAAGCTTCCTGTGTTTCACATCCTTGTCAACACTTTGTAGCTCTTCTCTTTCTATAACTATACTTGTGGATATAAAATTATATCTCACTGTATCTTTTTCATATTTTTATTGAGCTTTTGTAATTTCATACAACAGTTCTTAATCAAATCTGGGCCCCCTACCCATCCGTGCCTCCCCATTCCCCCACCAGACCCCATGTATTCTGTCATACACGTTAAGTCCTATCCAATCAAGCATTTATACCCAGATGTCCACAGTGTAAATTCATCCACTGGAGTCTATAGTCAGCTCATGTAGAGATCATATGTAAAGCATACTCACCCTCACCCAGTAACAATCAGTCTCCAATAGTTCTCAGCCCACCACCCATTTCTCTCCTCCCCTATGGGCCCTTGTGTAATTGAGTTGGCATTGGTCCTGTGCTGGATACCACCATTGCCACAAGATCACATATGGAAGCTTCCAGTGGCCTAAAAGCCTCTGCTTCCCTGTGTTCTTGAACCATCCCTGGGTCTTAAAATCTTTCAGCTCCCTCTTCTGCAATAGTCTCTGAGCTGTGGGTGGGTGAGGTTCAATATAGGAGTCCCATTCAAGAATACACACTCTGCAGTCTCTTATTCTTTAGAACTTAGCCAGTTGTGGCCTTCTGAGTATAAGGAAGCTTTACTGGTGAGAGTTGAGGGATGCACTAGTTTTCTTTCTTTGCCTTGTTCAACTATGTTCCATGCCTTAATCTACAGTTGAACCTCTACATCTCACTATATCTTTATTTTTCATGTCTCTAGTGACTTATATGTTAGTCATCTCATATGCTTATTTGTCACTTATAAATCTATAGTTCTATATCCATATCTTTACAAACACACACACACATCACACATACACACACACACACACATATACACACTTTGTAATAATGATAGTTGATAGTTAAAACCTATTTTTTTGTTTGTTTTTTTTAATTTTTGAGATGTTAAGGATTGTATCCAGGTCCTTACTGATGCTAGGCAAGCACTCTGCCACTCAGCCATCTCCCTAACTCCTTCTGCCCAATTAAAATTTATTCTTCTTTCATTGCTGTGGTAGATGTTCTTTTACATATTGTGGATCTAATTTCCTTACCAAATTTGTGATTTGCAAACATTTTCTCCCATCCTGTGGATTTTCTCATGGTTTCCTTTGAGACAGAAAAGTGTTTCCTATTATTATTTTTAGTACAGTTCAATGCATTTTTCTTTAGTAATATCCTTTGATATTGTACCTAAGAAATCATTGCCTCTTTTTTTTTTCCCTCTGAGGGTTTCATACTTTCAGCTTATACACTTATGTCTGAGATTTACCATTTCCTCACCATTATCTGAACTTTTTCTTTATTTCTGTTATATAATTCCTAGAAGGTTCTTGCCACTGTAGCGACTTTGCATACATGGAACCCATGTTTTATCACTGTTGAATACAACTGATAGCAGTAGGTAAAATGCTAACGAAAGGTTTTAATAAGTCTTACTGTGATGTTTACCACAGATGTCTGATAATAATTCATTGCACTTAATTGCCTCTTGCTGAAAAGACACTTTGCAAAAAAAAAAAAAAAAAGAGATGTAAAACAAAAAGCATTTAAGCAAATGTTGTGAGTCTCTAACCTAGGAATACAGCTTTTCTCCCCCCATATCTCTGGGGGTACCAGATGGGAAGTATTTCACATTTCAGGGGGAACTTAAATGTCTGGCTTATAAAATAATCTAGAAGTTTCTTACTCATACTTTTCATGCATGGCATCTGCTATGGTTTATGAATCGAGTGTCTATACATGGTCCAGATGCTCTGACTTATTAACAGCCTGATGTCTTTAAGGTAGTCTTATTGTTGGATGGCAGCTCACAGCAGCAAGGAACTGCCTACCATAAATCCAGGTAGGAACTATATAATTGGTTTTGTTTTGCTTTTTTTAAAAATAGCCTTATAAGGCATGTGCTGTTACATGTCAAGCTATGTTGGTCAAAAAAACCAATAATCCTACTCATTTTCGAGGAGTCTTAAACCCCACTTCTAATTTGGTGGAGCTTTAGACAATTGGTGACCATGCTTTTGTTAAGTCTCTACCAAACTAAGGTAATTTTCTTCAGAGGATATTTTTAATAGAGAAAGAGTCATTATAGAATTCTATTTTTTTCCTACATCTATTAAGACTATTTCAACAAAGGTTGTGATGAATTGTTTCTCTATGAATTGCTTGATTGATTTTGCTAGCATTGTGTAGGATTTTTGCATGCATATTTATAAGAGGATTAATCAATAATTTTATGTCATACTAGTGACAGGTGTGGGTAATATGGCTTCATAAAACAAGCTTTGAAGTGCTTTCTCTTTTTCTGTTGTCTAAAAGATTTTCTGTGAGGTTGGCATTAATTCTTTAATATTTTGAAGTGTTTGTTATTTAAGCCATCTGGACGTGGAGATTTCATTGGAGGAAAACTTTTTAGTAGAGTTTCTATTGCTCTGTTAGATTAAGAGTCTTCAAATTTGTCATTTTGTATTTCATTTAGACACATTTAGTTTTTCTCAAGATTTATCATTTTTTCCACAAAATGTAAGGATAAAGTTGTACCAAATGTTTTCTTATTCTTTTTCTAGAATCACTAATGATGTTGTCTTCTTTATTCGAGATGGTTATTTGTTCTCTTCCTTCACAACATCAGCCTTGCAAATGGTTTTGCTGGTTTATTGGTTTGCTTGGAAATTCTGAAGACCTACCCCAAGGCTTAAGATGCTAGGCAAGCACTCTACTGCTGAGCTGCATTGCCAGCAGCTCATGGATGTTTATTGATTTTATTAGGCCACTGTTTTGTTGAATTTCTATTTCACTAATTTCTCTTGCTACCTTTACTTCCTTACGTATAATTTTATTGAGCTTAATTTCATATTTTTCTAATTTTGTGACACAAACACAGGCTTTAAATATTATACTTGTTTTCTTAATGTTTGTAATTAGCTTATAGATCTTGCTCTAAGAATAGGTATATACATAGGTTTATCACTAGTTAGTTCAAAATATTTTGTTTACATTGAAATTTCTTCTGCGACCCATCAATTACTCCCAGTTTTATTCTTTAATTTCCAAACATTTGAGTTTTCTATTTTTCTTTATGAAATTGATTTTTCACAAAATCATGTCTTGGTTAGAAAACATATTCAATATCTATTTCAATTCTTTGAAATTTTGAGTAGAGGCTCAACTTAATCATTTCTGGTGCCATGTTGCATGTATCCTAGGAAATAATGCCTTTTCTGTATTTTGAAGTATTATATGAAAAGATGAAAATGAACAAAGTACACTGTGTGTTTGTGAATATGTCATAATCAAACCTATTATTTTACATAGTAATTAAATATAGTAGAATAATGAATTAAATGATGTTGGTTACTTGTGTTGTTCAGGTCTTTTTTTATTTTTTATTTTTTTAAATTAATTTATTTTTTTGGTCTTTTTGAGACAGGGTCTCACTGTAGCTCTAGCTGCCTGGCACTCACTCTGTAGACCAGGCTGGCCTTGAACTCACAGAGGATCCACCTGTCTCTGCCTCCTGAGTGCTGGGATTAAAGGTGTGCGCCACCACACCTGGATGTTCAGGTATTTTATACCAACACTTATATTATATTATTTACTTCTCACAAGAGCTATTGAAAATTACATTAGACCCTCTTGTACAATACTTATTCATCCTTTCATTTGTCTTATTACTATTAATTTTTCTTATGTACTTAAAAACGGCTATTGCTATATATGGTGACTCACACCTCTAATCCCAGCACTCCAGAGGCAGAGGTGGATAGATCTCTGTACTTTCAAGGCCAGCCTGCTCTACATAGTGTGTTCCAGCCAGGGCTGCACTATGAGATCCTGTCAAAACAAGCAAATAAAACTCCACAAACAAACAAAACCACCTGCTATTAAATTGCATATGCATTTATATTATTATATACTTTCCCTGTAGTTACCCCCTATGTTTTTATAAATTCACTATTTTTACCTTAAAATATAATTTTTCTGACACTGGTAGTTAAAAAAATAAACAAGTTGTCTTTTAGTTAATGTTTGCATGGTCCACTTAGTTCATCCTTTCCACTTTGCTCTTGTCCCATGGTACTCTTACAAGGAGCATGTATTTGAACAGCTTTGTTTGATAGTTATTATTTTTAATTATACTTGGGTTTATATACAGAATTTGCAGTTTATCCAAATCATAATAGATATTTAACATTATTCTTTCCTTTCTTGTCTTCTTTTGGATTAGTCTGCTTCCATTGTTTCATTTTCTACTTACTCAGTTAAGCTTTGCTGTTCCTCTCCTTCTCCTCTCATGGCTACTTTACAGTAATGATTTTTACTTCCTGGACTGGTACTACTCTACAGAAGATAGGTAGGTAGTTAGGTAGATAAATAGAACTATTTTTGCATTCTTTTTATTTATATAACATGTACCTTACTTGAATTCTTCTCACTATTCTTTATTCTTTAATTTCATGCTTATATCTGGGATCATTTTTGCTACTGCCTGAATAACTCACTTAAATATTCTTTCAGGGTAGCCTTGCTGATGATAAATTCTTTTTATTTGCAACCCATTTTCACTATACTATATAGAATGTACTATATGTACATATGTACATATGTAATATACTATATGTATAGAACACTATACATAATGTTCATCATCATTATAACTATATTCTTATATAACACAAGACCTTAAAATACTTTGATTCCTCTGCCTCATTTGTATACTACATTTTAAAAATCATTTACATTTTAGGATCATGATTGTTTGTTTGTCAAAGGTCTCACTACTTGGCTCAGGCCCACTTTGAGGTCATGGTCATCCTCCCTGGTCCAAGGATTATAAGCATATACCATTTGTCTATCTTAACTATGTATTTAGTCTCAGTAATGACACATTATTTGTTGCCTGTTTTGTACAGACAACATTTAGGCTTTATCAGGACTTAGTGGTAGTTCTGCTGATCATTATAGTATTCCAGAACTCCTTTTGGGGTCTTTGTCCTTTCTGTTGATATCTATCTTACAGAGACTGTCCAAGGGAAAGTGTAGGTTTTTAGGTTTGGTTTTTGTTGGTGGTGGTTGATTGCTTTGTTGTTATGTTGTAGATGAAATATTTTTTCTTTTTGATTCACTTAATATGTTTTGGTTATCTTACATGTTTTCTGTAGTTTCACAGAAAAGTAAAACTTTTGGGGGCCATTAGTTACTTTTTATTTAATTGATCAGTATACTTTGGTGCTCCGAATCTATAGATTTGTACCTCTTATCCTTGTAGTACATTCTTGTCTAGCATTTCAGCCTTAGATTTCCTCTAGTACTTTTGGAGTAGTTTACCTGCAGTCCTCCCCTAACACCTGGGTTGTGTGGTATCTCTGCTGAATGCCACATGTAGTCAACTGTGTTCCTGATTGGTATGGCTGCCTTGTATAAGCTCTAGAAATTACTTAGCTCCCTAGTAAGCTTTTTTCCCCCAGCCAGTGGTGATTTTTGTGGGGCAATGGGAGGTTATCAAATCTGATATAGTTCCACTCTATACATGGGCTGATTGGTTTTAGAAACAATTTGAGGAGCCCCAATCAGATTTTGTGGAATTCCTTAAATTTATAGCTCCCTTCTGTTGTTGTGTATTGCTAATTCAAAGTGCTGCTGCTTACCTAAATTGGGATCCTTAATTCCTGAGCTGGGACAGAATCCTGGACTCAGTTTGGATTCTGTTTCTGTTTACTAAAGTCTGATATGGCCTGCATATATAAAGCAAGTGTAGACCTAGGCTGCACCTCATGTCCTCCTCTGCAAGGGATCACTGTTCTGCGTCCTGGTATTTCTCATCAAAAACCCATTGTTTGATATAATTAGTCTAGTTTTCTAGATTTTTATAAAAGGAGAAATCCCCTGCATATTACACTTAAATGGAAATTAGTGGAAATTCTACCTTAGTCATATTATCTCTTGTTCATTTTTAAAATTTCGTATATAGCCTTCAATTAAAGTTTAAAAGCTCATCAATTACTTATGCTTTTTGTTCAATTTAAATTTTATCAATTGAAAAATCTTAGGTCTATCCTCAGTGCTTTGATTTTGCTTAAGGAAATGTTTGGACTGAAATGCCCCTTTGTTACACTGGCTTTGCAGGTTGCTGTCTGTCCTACCTATTCATTTCTTTCAAAATGTCTGTGTGCATGCTTATCTAAATGATACTTTACAATCATCATAGCATTGGGATTTATTATAATCCAATCTTTATCTTAAAAATTTTTTTTTTTTTTTTTTTGTCATTTGTGACACAGGGTGTCCCTGTTGCCCCAGCTACCCCGGAACTCAGTGTGTAGAGCAGGCTGGTCTCATTCTCACAGAGATGCCCCTGCCTCTGCCCCTCTCAAGTGCTGGGATTAAAGGCATGCGTCACCATGCTTAGCTTTCTTAAAAACCTTAATCTGCAATGAACTGATATAATCAATAAATTATTTCTTGAGTTTTCTTCTTTTTTCTTTGATACCAGTTTTTCAGGTTTTATTCCTTTTTTTTCTTTCCTCCCTTTTGTATAAGGGATAATTTAATGTCTATTTGATTTTGAAAGGAATGCATCCTACTAGAAATTAACTATAATCTTATAAAGAATGTTCTCATAATTATTTGAAATAATTTTTATTTTGTTTTTGTTAGATGTGTATGATTTGTGAGTGTGGGCACTTGTGTACCACAGTGCACATGTGGAAGTCAGAAGACAACTTTGTGGAGTCAGTTCTCTCTCCACCTTGGGTTTTAGGAATAAAATTCATATCCTTCACTTTGCATGGCAAGCACTTTTCCCAGACCAGTGGTTTTCAACCTTGACTCTACCTCACAGTTGCCTGTTGAGACTTTAAAACTCTCAGTCACCAAGCTATACTGTAGGCCAATTAAATCAGAATATATGGAGATACAATTCAGGAACACATGTTTCTTTGAAAGCTCCAATATGAATTGATTTCACTATGCCTCCTACCCAATTTAATGTACTCTATTATATTTAATAAGGAGTATAGGGCCTAATTTGTGTCACCAAATATCCTTAAGTGTGAGTCCATCCACTGGACCTGGTTAACATAGCAAGAGTTCAATCCTTGGAAGAGACTGTTTCTGCCCCTCCCAGAACCCACAAGTTTGCCACAATTTCCTTAGGCTTTCTTGCCTACTTCCTTATATCTATGCTTGGATTTTGAGTTTGCATGAGACTTGTGCATGTTGTCACCATTGCCATGAGTAACTGACCAGCTGTCTGGAAAACTCTGTTTCCTTGTGTTCGTCCACCACCTCTGGCTCATAGAACCTTTCTATCCCATCTTCCACAACGATCCCTGGGTTGTGGGAGGCAGAAGTTTGATATAGGTGCCCCAATCAGGGATAAGCACTCTGCAACCTCTTGTTCTCTGCACATTGGCCCATTGTGGGTCTCTGTGTTAATCACCATCCACTGCATAATGAAACTTCTCTGGTAAGAGTTGAGAGATTCATTAATCTATGAGTATAACAATAAGTTTTTAAGAATCAGTTTAATATGATAACTATTTAGCATAAAACTAGTATTAGGCTTTCCCCTATGCCCTGTGACATATCTGGCCCCAGGTTCCTAAGCCTAATATCAGTCTGAGGTATGGGCTCCATTCTAAGAAATAGACCTTAAATTCAAGTAGAGAGTGGTTGATTACACCCATAATATTTGTGCCACTATTGCCCTGGTGGGCATATCTTGTCAGACCAGTTGTTACTGGGCTTCACAGGATTCATAGCTGGGTAGAGTTGATTTTTTTTTCTTTCTTGTAGTATGCATAGCACCTTCAAGCACTATGAAAGCTAAGCAGTAGAGATGAGCTCTGAATACAGCATACAATTTGCATATGTAGTATCTTTAGCAACAGGGTCTTAACCATCCAGTCCCAGTTCTGATGGTTAACCAGGAGCAAGGGCAATGACCAGTAGTGTATGAGTGTCCATGAGACCCCTTGCCTAACAGCTTCTAAAGAGAGACTCCATTCCTGGCACTGAGGGGGTTGTTGTTGTTATTGATTTATTTGTTTTCTGTTGGCCTGTGATATCTAGAAAAGGAACAAGATCTCCCTGTGTAGGGATAATACCTTTCAATTTATTTTTTATGATATGTATTTATATACTTTAAGAAGCTTCTGTAGTGGTAGGTTTCCATATAGCTTTTTCTAAAGTCCTTCAGTGTTTCTTATTCCTCCCCACACTCCCTCCTCTGCCCTGCCCTCCCTTTCCTCACACCATTTAACCCTTCCTACTCTACTGTTTTCTTTCCCCCTTCATATCACTGCATCCTATAACTCCTCCCAGAAAGCCACCCACCTCTGCTCACAGCTGTTTATTAGTTTCTTGACCTTTTTGAATTTTCAAATTGAAGTATGCATATATTTACAATTTCAAAGCTAGCATCTAGCTATGGAAGAGAACATGTGAAGTTTGTCCTTCTGGGTCTGATTTGCCTCATTTGGGATGATTATTTACATTTCCATCCATTTACCTGTGAATTTCATAATTTCAATGTTTTATAGCTGAATAATATTCAATTGTGTGTGTGTGTGTGTGTGTGTGTGTGTGTGTGTGTGTGTGTGTGTAAAATAAACATTGTTGAGCAGGTATTTCTGTATTGAGGTATGGAATCTTTTGGGAATATGCCCAAGAGTGGTATGGCTGGGTCATATGGTAGATAAGTTTTGAGCTTTTTAAGGTAAGGAGTGACTCACCCTGCTGCAATTACCACCAGCGGTGGCTGCTCCTCCGTTATCATGGGCGTTGAGGCTTCTCCTCCACTCACCCTGCCTGCCCTGGGCCGAGGCCCCTCTTCTGCTTGCCCAGTGCTGAGGCAGCTCTTTTGCTTGCCTGGTGCTGAGGCAGCTCTTCTGCTTGCCCTGTGCTGCCTCCTGTTGTTGCCGCTTCTGCCCGGTCCCGGACCCCAGGGCTGGTGAGGAGACTGTGTCAGTAGAGCCACATTCAGACATAGGATACCAAGTTCAGTGACACAGGTCTACTTTATTGCAGGAAGACACAAGCTTATATGGGGTAGTGGTCCAATCACAGCACAGCAAATAGGATGCCTTATTAGCATAACATGTTTAGTGTCCTATCACAGTACCGCAAGTAGGATACCTTATTAGCATAACAGACTTAGCATCCTATTAGCATAACATTTATCATCCTATCACAGAATAGCGGGTAGGATGCCTCATTAGCATACTGGGTTTCAGATTACAGAGCCTGGATTCCTGGAAACCATGTGACCCTGACTGTTGCAATATCTAAGTGTTGCAATTTTGGATTCCAAGAGTGGTGATTAGGGAGTGGCAAGCTCTGGCCATCAGTCTCATGATCTGCCAATGGGAGCAAATGTCACAAGGCATTCCTTGTGGCTCCAGCTGAGGGCTATTGCCTCGAGCCTGCTGTATGGCTGTCAATAAGACTTTCACCCTAGGCTCAAGCCTGTCTCCCACAACCTGCCAAGACTGGAGGAGAATACAGATTCAAGATAGGATAGGTTCTAGAACTATGTACAAGTGTCATTAAGCTGCTGCCTGCAGGCCAAAATCGGGCCCAACATAAAAATAGGGAAATAAAGTCTTTTTAGAACACTGCTATGTTCACTGATATACATACTGTCAATGGCTGCTTTTGTTTGACAGTGGAAGAGTTAAATAATTGTGAAAGAGCCATTACACCCCACAAAGCCTAAAATGTTCAGTCTCCTTAGAAAATGTTTACCAGGCTCAGTTTTAGAGACTCAATGTCACTACTGTTTGATAGTTTTCATACTTAGCTGGACTTATGTGTTCATGGTTCACAGGCTAACAGGTTCATAATTTATGTATATCTGTATATGTGTGTATATGTGTATGTGCAGACATGCATGAGTGTGAGTTGTGTGTGTGCACCTGCATGTGGAAGCCAGAAGACAACCTCAGGTGTCATTCATTAGGTGTCATTCACCTCCTATTTTGAAGCAAACGTCTCTCATTGGTTGGCTAGAATAGATTGGCTGGCTAGAGAGTCCCAGAGACATGTTTCCTCCTCTTCCATAGTGCTGGGATTATAAGAACACTAGCATCCCCAACCTTTTTCAAGGAGATTTTTAGACCTGCAATTGTGACTTTCTCATAGAAGAATGGCAATGATACTCTTGCTTTGAAAGGCTGTCTTCATGCAGTTAACTGATACTTTTTAATATATATATATATATATGTGTGTGTGTGTGTGTGTGTGTGTGTGTGTGTGTATCTTTATAATATTTTGTTTTTCTATTTTATTTTTCCAATCTTTTCTGGTTCTTTAAGTTTGACTACATACCATTTTTGATGCTATAATTTATATATTGCTTCTCTTTAAAAATTTCTTTGACTTTTTTTGTTAATTGATTTTCAAAGTTTTTCTAACACTGTTATACATATAGCTGGGTTTTGATGCTTGCCAGTTTGTTTTGTGTGTGGTTATTTTCACATTCAACATTTTCCTGGAAGACACTCTTCCCTCTCTTCCCTCTCTCCCTTCAATGCAAGAAATATTTCCAGTTTGAGTCAGCAGTTCCTGGAACTTCCCACCCTCATAAATAAAACTTCCCTTTCTTTTGTTTTATAATACTCAAATACTTAATAACTTTTTAAATTTTTGTATTGAATTTTTGTGCATTTCATACAGAACATCTCAATCAATCTTTATTATTTTTATATGCCTTTCCCCACTAGCACCCTCCCATAGCCCCCCCACTGGAATTTATACATTCTGTCATTTGCATTAAGGACTACTGTGACAAGTTAGTGCACCCAGATATTCTTCAGTGCAGGTTCATCTACTGAGGTCTAGGCATCCTATCTAGAGTCCCTTGCTTTAGGAAGATCAGTTCTTCCTCACCCAGCCGTAATCAGTTGCCAATATTTCTTCAGGTAAGTTGGGGTCTGCTGTTCATTTCCCAAGTTCTATGCTGCGTTTTTGTCTATTTGAGTTTGAATAGGTCTTGTGCCTGCTGACACCATTGCTGTAGGTTCATATGAGCAGGGTCCTAGGAGCTTGTAGGAGTCTATTTCCATATGATCATGTACATCTTACAATCTTTTGGGTCCCTCTTCTTCAATGGTCCCTGAGCCTTGGGTTGGCAGAGCTTAATATAGTTGTCCTATTCAAGAACCAGCATGTAGCAGACTCTTAATCTCTATGCTTTGGCCATTTTTGACCTTTTGCATTCCTGTCCCTCTGTTGCAATGAGGAAGCTTCATTAATGAGAATCGAGATATTCATTAGTCTCCTCTCTACCCCTTGTTCTATGTTCCATGAGGTGTAGTTTGCATTGTAGATATGCCACTTAGACTTGGGCAGTTCACAGACAATGTCTGTGTGTGACCAGTTGTGGTACTCTGTAATACCCTCTGTCTGGTTCAAAAGAAGCTTCTTTGATGAGTGGTAACTGGGATACTTGTCTGTAAGTATAAGGATAAGTATTTTGTACATAGTAAGAAATGACATTAGTCTTGGGATGTGTCAGTCTTGCGATTGTTTCTAAGATCCATGACCTCTTTGGCCATGTGTATTTGGTTATGTTTACAGTACCACACATGAGTTTCCTCCCATTGAGTGAACTTTTAGTCCAATGAAGTAGCTATTGATTATCCCCAAGATAAAAATGCCACTACTGCACCAATGTAGTTTGCTGTGGTTATTAGGCCTTAAAGCTGGGATTGGACCATCAGTTGATGTTCTCCCTTAGCAGCTTGCATAGTGTTCTCCAAAGCTATGGGTGCTAGCCTTCAGGAAAAGTGGCTTCCTGGTCAGATCCAACTGCATTGCTCCAAATCTTGTGTCCTGAAGTGTATTCTGTCTTCAGACGTAGGGTCTTAATTCAAGTTCTGGGAGGCAATCAAGGACTGTGACAATAGTCTGTAATTTTAGGAGTTTCTTGGACCGCCCTGGCCAACAACTCAAAGGAAGGTTTCTCCTGTCTGGCACTGTTTCTTCTTATTTAGTCTTTAGCTGTATATGTGGACTCATTGTATGTGTACATTGTCAGTAGACTGTTGAACTAATATGATTCCCTCTGGTTTTTTTTTTTTTTTTTTTTTTTTTTGCACTAGCTAGGCATTATTTATCTCTGCTCTCTCTCTCCTTGTTTAACCCTTCCACCATTGCTTCCCCATTTAAAGTGTCCCCATTGTCCCCCCTTTATCTGTCTCCTATGATGAGACTTTTCTTGAGCGCCTTCTTTTCTTTTATCCCCAAAGTTCCTTGTGTAGCCCTCCCTCTCCCCTTCCACTTAAGTACCCCCATTTTACTCATTTCTCCCTTAATAACACCTGTCTCCTACTGTTCTTCTCTCTCAGGTTACTTCTTTCCCTTTACCTCCCTGGTTCCTTTTCATTATCCTGGTTCCTGCAGTTACATCCAGATACAGACTCACATGTAAGGATTTGGTGCTAGGATCCACATATGAGGGATAACATACATCATTTGTTTTTCCGAGTCTGTGTTAGTTCACTTAGTAAAACAGTTTCTAATTCCATCCATTTTTGGGAAATTTCATGATTGTGTGTTTCTTTACTGCTGAGTAGAACTCCATTGTATAAATGGACCAGATTTTCATTATTCACTAATCAGTTGAGGGACACTTAGGTTGCATCCATCTCTTAGCTATTGTGAAAAGAGCAGCAGCAAACATAGATATATAAGTATCTTTGCAATAGAATGACTCCTTTGGGTATATGCGAAGGAGTGGTATAACCAGATCAAATGGTAGGTTCATTTTTAGTTTTTTAAGAGTTCGCTACGCTGCTTTCAATCCCACCAGTAGTGAATAAGTGTTCCCCTTCCCCCAAGTTCTCTCCAACATATGCTATCATTTGTTCTCGATCTTAACCAGTCTGACTGGGGTAAGATGACAGCTTAAAGTAGATTTGACTTGCATTTCCCTAATTCCTAAGGATGTTGAGCACTTTTTAAGATGTTTCTTGGCCATCTTTATTTCTTCTTTTGAGAACTTTCTGTTCCAATCTTTAGCTCATTTTTTAATTGGGTCACTTGCTTTCTTGATTCTTTGTTTTTTGAGTTCTTTATATATTCTGAATGGTCAACCTCTGTCAGATGTGTCAATGGTAAAGATTTTCTCCTGCTCTGTGGGTTTTCTTTTCACTTCCTTTGTTGTTTCTTTTGCTGTACAGAGCTTTTTTTGCTTAACATGGTCCCACTTGTTGATTGTTGACCTAAATTCCTGAGCATCTGATGTCTGATTTAGTAAGTCCTTTCCTACACCTATATGTTGCAGTTTACTGCCAATGTTTTCTTCTGACATGTTCAGAGATTCAATTTCACATAGAGGTTTTTGGTCCATTTGGAGTTGTCTTGTGTGCAATATGATAGATAAAGGTCTAGCTTAATTCTTCTACAGGTAGAGATCCAGTTTTGCCAGCACCATTTGCTAAAGATGTTTTCTTTCCTCTAGTCAGTGTTCTTGGCCCTTTTGTGGCTGAAATATCAGATGGCTGAAACTGCATATCTTCATGTTTGGATCTTCAGTTTACATTCCATTAATCTACTGGTTTATTTTTGTGCCAGTACCATGCAGTTTTTATGACTATAGCTCTGTAATATATTTTGAGATCTAGTATAGTAATCCCCCCAGCATTGTTCTTTGTGCTCAGGTTTGCTTTGGCTATTCAGGGTCTTTTGCGTTTCCATATGAATTTTACGATTTTTTTTTTCTAATTCTGTGAAGAGTGTCGTGGGGATTTTGATTGGCATTGCATTGAATCTATAAATGGCTTTTGGTAGGATGGTCATTTTCACAATATTAATTCTTCAAATTCATGAGCATTGGAGGTCCTTCCATCTTCTGGTGTCTTCCTCACTCTCTTTCTTTAAAGATTTAAAATTTTCATTGTAGAGATCTTTAATGTCTTTGGTCAGATTTATTCCTCTGAGATACTTTTTTTTTTAACCTATTCTGAATGGGAGAGTGTTTATGTGTACTCTTTCTCCAGTTGCTTGTTATTGGTATATAGGAAGGCTGCTTTGTTTTGTAGATTAATTTTATAACCTGCCACTTTACTGAAAGTGTTAGTCATTTCCAGGAGTTTTCTGGTGGAATTTTTGGCATCTCTTAGGTATAGTATCATATCATCTGCAAAAAGTGATATTTTGACCTCTTCTTTTCCAATTATTATTCCTTTAATTTCCTTCTCTTGTCTTATGGCTCTAAGAAGCGTTTCAGGCACTATGTTAAAAGGAGTGGAGATAGTGGACAGCCTTGTCTGGTTCCTGATTTTAATGGGAATGCTTCCAGTTTTTCTCCATTTGGAATGATGTTGGCTTTGGGTTTGTTGTATATAGCTTTAGTTTTGTTGAGGTATGCCCTCCAGTCCAGTTCCTGTGGATTTTTAACATAAATGCATGTTGGAAATTGGCAAAGGCCTTTTCTGCATCTATTGAAATGGCCATGTGATATTTGTCTTTGAGTTCAATTATATGATTTATGACATTTTTTGACTTATGTATATTGACCCATCCCTGCATCTCTGGAATAAACCCAACTTTAATCATTGTGAATGAGCTTTCTGATGTGTGTCTGTATGCAGTTTGCAAATATTTTGTTGAGAATTTTTGCATCTATGTTCATTAAGGATGTGGGTCTATAGTTTTCTTCTTTGATTGTATCTTTACCTGGTTTTGGTATTGGAGTGATGCTTGCTTCATAAAAGGAATTTGGAAGTGCTCCCTCTGTTTCGATCTTTTTGAATAATTTAAGTAGTATTGGATATAGATCTTCTTTAAATGTCTGATAGAATTCTGCTGCGAATCCATCTGGGCCTGGGCTTTTTTTGTCAGGAGGTTTTGTATTACTGTTTCAGTTTCCTTGTATGTTATGGCACGTATTGTTTGGGTTTTTCATATCATTATTTTTTCATTGTTATTTTGGCATGTAGAGTTCTTTTGTTGTTTGTGATACTGGTGTGAGACTCAAGCCTTCTTTTGTTGAGTTGAAGTCTGCTTTTATTTGTATACTTGATGTGCCTTTGTTATTTTCTTATTGGATATGAAAAGCTGATTGGTCTAGGCTTCAGGTTCTCTCCTTTGTCTTTATATTAGAAAGACCAGATGATTGTAGTCCAGCTATTCTGGAGTTCCTGTAGTCCAGCTACTCTGGATTTCCAGCAGAGGCCCAAGTTAGAGGAGAATCAGATGCTTTTGTCTTCCTCCTAAAGTCTGGGCCCCTCTAGCTAGCCAGCACAACACAATTTGGGAAGCTTACTAGGTGGATGCTGAATTCAGTTGGTTTCAGGCAGTCTGCAAAGATCTGGGACCCTACTAAAGGGTAGGGATGCCTAACCCTGTAGCAGTGGGAGAGCATGTTCCTGGTTCCATTATAGGGGTATGGGCATGGCTTGATTTGGACAGCTCATGTACCACCTGGAGCTAAGTATATAATCCAGGAATCTGGTATGCTAAGAGTAAAAGAAGGACTGTGCCCAAAGCTAGAGGTAGAAAAGGATGTGGGATGAGGAGATTGAAGTTGCCCAGGTTGTAGGGGAGTCAGAGTGCTATGGACCGGTCAGAGTTCCCAGGGAAGAAGGCTGATCTAGGGAATTCAAGGCAAGTTGCGGGTGGAGACAGCCAGAGTAGAAGACTGATCTCAGGAGTCCAAAGTCAGGTTGGGGGTAGGGACAGCCTATGAAAGCTCTAAGGAACTAGAAGGAAAAAATGAGCTGGTCTGGGTGTAGAGGATCAGAAAACAGTGGGTGGGTCTGGACTAAGAGTGTAATTCAGAGATCTGAGGTGCTAAGAACAAGAGCTGGCCTGTGCCCAAGGCTAGAAGGAGAACAGAATGTGGGATTCAGGAGATTGGAGTTGCTCAGGCTGTAAGGCAGGCAAGGTGCAGTGCCTGGGATCAGAATTACTAGGGAAAAAAGTTGGTCTCAGGAACCCAAGGCCACCTTCCCTTTCTTTTTCCAGTTGCGTTCATTGAGTTCATTTCTAGAAGGATCAATGCATGAGCTCTGCTACAGGTGAGAGTAAGAAAAATCTATTCATGATGATAGTGAAGAACATGAAACGGCTGCAGTACACAGGGGATCTGGAGTATTAACACCTCCAGGAGTGAAGCCAGTGATATGTCCTTGGAGCATTCCCTGTTTTTAGACATTTCAAGCATCATGTTTTTTCCTATCTCTTATATTCCTCCAACTCTTCATGTACTTCTATCCTTTGTTTTTTTAATATTTTATTATTTTTATTTTATGTATATGAGTGTATTGCCTGCATGTACGTGAGTGCACCCACATTGTGCAGTGCCACGGAGGTCAGAAGAGGACTTCAGATTCCCCTGGAACTGGAGTTAAGGACGATTCGTAGCCTCCACGTGGGTGCTTGGAATCGAACCTGGGTCCTCTGCAAGAGCAGTCAGTGCTCTTAACCACTGAGCCATCTCTCCAGCCCCTGTGGGTTTTTGTTTTGTTTTGTTTTGTTTTTATTTTTGTTTTAATTTTATGTGTGTGTATTGCCTGCCTGTAGGTAAGTGCACCCTTGTCATGCAGTGCCTGTGGAGGTCAGAAGAGGCTGTAGGATCCCCTGGGACTGGAGTTACGGACAGTTGTTAGCTGGCATATGGGTGCTGGGATTCTAACCCGGGTCTTCTGCAAGAACAACCAGTGTTCTTAACCACTCAGCCATCTCGCCAGCCCTATCCTGTGTTTTTACTAGAGAACTCCTGTTCTTATTTTGTTCATTCAGTTATGTGACATTACATCAGTAGTTCCAACCATGGCTGCATATTCACATCTCCCCAGGAACCTTTGAGGCAGTTCTTACCTATTCAAGTTCCCTCCCCACCCACTTGTTGTGTGATTGTTGTTCTGGGATGAAGCATGGTATTGATAGTGGTTAACACCAATAATTGGTTCTAAGTGGACCCCTGCTTGTGTTGGGAAAAAAAATGAAATACCTTGATGAATGCTGTAAGAACTCTGCATTTTGATAGAAAACTCTGTTTAAAATGTTGATTTAGATTTACTTGCTAAGCTTGCCTGTTCTGCCTGACTGTATCTACCACACATGGATGATTAACCTAGTTGAAATGCTAAGAATTGAAGTGCTGTAAACCTCCTTCCTGAACCCTGGACCCTGGACCCCAGACTCAGTTGATTTACAATGTGTCCTGTAGGCCTGTTTGCACACACCAGATAACTGATAAGGAACAAAAGAGGGAGGTTGCGCCAGGCTTACACCAGATCTACCCTTCCTGGAAAAGATGTTTAACCGAAACTATAGCTTTTAGAAGATGTTTGATCAAAGTGTCTGCTGAGGAATGCTTTTTGTGTAATGACTATGTGGGCCTATATAATCTGTATCTGAAACTGAATGGGGGTCGATCGTTCTGACCAGACTTGCATGTCTCTGAGGAATGCTTTTTGTGTAATGACTATGTGGGCCTATATAATCTGTATCTGAAACTGAATGGGGGTCGATCGTTCTGACCAGACTTGCATGTCTTGGGAAACCGGTCGACCCCAGCCGGCTGGAAAGTAAAGACTCTGCTTGATTTTTACATCTCCAATCCCGTGTATTTGTTATCTGGAGGGGACCCATCGAGTCACGGACCCTAACATTTTGGGGGCTCGTCCGGGATTCGAGGGGGGACCCCTGGAAAACAAAAGACGGGTGGAGGCAGAGTTTCATACGAGGAAGGCCCTCGTAACAAGTCTCAGGTTCGAGTCCTGAGCAGGGAAGTCCAGGTTCGAGTCCTGGCCCTAGGGGTTGGAGAGATCCGACTCTGGGAAGGAAGCTTAACGACAGGAAGCTGGCGCCAGAAGTGGAAAAGGTCGAGCTCGTAACCCTACGGCAGTCCGAGTGGACGCCCTTCGGGAGAATTACCAGGAGCCTTGGGAATCTGGAAGGTGAGAGTAAGAGTGATGAATGCGGCGCGCGCCAGAGTGAGAGGAGGACCGGTCCGAATGAAAGTAGTGAAATGTGGTGTGGATGTGGTGGATGTATGCTGATGGTTACACTCCTTATAGTAGTAGTGGGATTGGTTCTGTATTTCTCTATACGCACCTGGTTCTAAAACTTTTTT
>NW_008344824.1:3010707-3015312 GCF_000622305.1 Nannospalax galili | reverse complement strand
AAAAAAAATGAAATACCTTGATGAATGCTGTAAGAACTCTGCATTTTGATAGAAAACTCTGTTTAAAATGTTGATTTAGATTTACTTGCTAAGCTTGCCTGTTCTGCCTGATTTGTATCTACCACACATGGATGATTAACCTAGTTGAAATGCTAAGAATTGAAGTGCTGTAAACCTCCTTCCTGGACCCTGGACCCTGGACCCCAGACTCAGTTGATTTACAATGTGTCCTGTAGGCCTGTTTGCACATACCAGATAACCGATAAGGAACAAAGAGAAGGAAGTTGCACCAGGCTTACACCAGATCTAGCCTTCCTGGAAAAGATGTTTAACCGAAACTATAGCTTTTAGAAGATGTTTGATCAAAGTGTCTGCTGAGGAATGCTTTTTTATGTAATGACTATATGGGCCTATATAATCTATATCTGAAACTAAATGGGGGTCGATCGTTCTGACCAGACTTGCATGTCTTGGGAAACCGGTCGACCCCAGCCGGCTGGAAAGTAAAGACTCTGCTTGATTTTTTACATCTCCAATCCCATGTATTTGTTATCTGGAGGGGACCCATCGAGTCACGGAACCTAACACTTGCCTGTTGTAATCTGTATTTCTTAGACTTTTTGATTGACACCTACCTTCAAAATGCCCATTCCATTTTGTTCCATTGTTTGGACTATTTCTTTCACTCTAGTTGTAATAAAACTGTTGTTTTTAGGAAGCTACACCAGGTTATCTGGGCCCATGAAGTCTCTGACGAATTACAGCTTACTTTACTAAACACCTAGTTTTTTCATTATGACTCAACGTTATCTTCCATAAAGAGCACTGGACTCTTAAGTGCCAGATTTTGGCACTCCTTGCCTTGCAACATGAAGAATTCATTTAAAAAATACAGAGGCCCCACCTTTATATACATAGTGTCAATGAAATAAACAGCTCTCACCTTAAAGAATAAAGAGATGGTTTATTCTGGAGCCAAATATGAGTGATGATGGCCTGGGAACACAGATTTAGGTTTCCCCAAATACCATGTTCCAGCGTGATAACAGGTGCCTTACATTTTTATAGTAACAGAATAAAGAAAAGTCATAAATCAAGATACTTTTCAAATACATTAGAGGATACACTCAGTAGGGCAAGGGGTTTTTTACTATAGGTTTCAGGTGCTATCTGATGACATTCTTAGCCTTTTGATTGGTAAGACCTGATGGTCTGCTGGGATAATACATTCTAAAAGGTTTTTTATCTATTAGTCACAGGTTGTTAGATCAGAAACAAAGGTGGGCAAGGAGTGGCTTTTAGGGGGCTAAAGATGGCCCAAGATAAATGGTAATTAGGCTCTGGACCTGCAACAATTCCAACCTCTCCACATCCATTGAAATTCTAATCAGTTGATCAGCCTTGCTGGAGAAAGTCCAGTTTGAAGACAGAAGGTTTCTTCTTCACAGTAGGACTTTTATTCACAATAGCTTCTAGTTGCTTCCTTTTTCTGTGCTTGATTTGTTTTTTTGTTTGTTTTGACTTGGGTTTGGGTTTTTGATGCTAGACTCACTATGTGGGTCAGACTGTCCTTGATCTTGCAATCTTTCTGCCTCTGTCTCTGAAATACTAGAAGTACATACAGGTGTGTTCCACCATACATAGTTACATTTTATTTTCTTAGAAGTAGAATAAATGTTTGGTGTTTATCTTAATAAATGTTTACTCTTAAAATTGGTCAATATATGTGAAAGAAAGTTCCTGCATCTTGAACTGAATTTCCTGAAAGGCTGACAAACTGATTATCACTCCAGAGATTGTGGAGATTCTGGGATGTTGCCTACCTCTGTTTCTGAATTAACATTCTTGTGACTAATAAACTGTATTAACAGACCACCAGGTCTCACCAACCAAAAAGCTAAGAATGTCATCAGATAGCATCTAAGACCTATGGTAGAAACCTCCCTGCTTTGCTATGACCTGACTAATGAATGTATCCACCAATGTATTTGATAAGTGTCTTGATTTATGACTTTTTGTTCTGTTACTATGCCTTTAATCCCAGCACTTGGGAGGCAGAAGCAGGTGGATCTTTGTGAGTTCGAGGCCAGCCTGGTCTACATAGTGAGTTCCAGGACAGCTGGGGCTACAGGGAGACCCTGTCTCAAAAAGACAAAAAACAAAAACAAAAACAACAAACAAACAAAAAAAACCCATAATGTAACTTTTATCAAGTTGGAACATAGAATTTGGGGAAACCTGAATATGTTCCCGGGCCATGGTCAGTCATATTTGGCTCCAGAATAATCAATCTCTTATCCCCTCTGAGGTAAAAGTTACGCTTTTGTGTCGACAATATGTGGAAGTTTTCTGAACTGTTTAGCATGTTATATTTATTACCATTGTTAGATAGACATCTGAGTCATTATGAGCATTTTTTAATATCCTGTAATATGTATGAATGAGCAAAGTTATAGGGTTAGCCTTTTCTTGTATCCTACATTTGCTGATCCACTTCCAGTTCATCAAAAAGGAATCCTGGGGACTATATAAATGTGCTGCAATGTAAATCCAGTACTCTCTTTTCTCCTCTTTTAAAAATTGTTGAGTTTTCATTAAACAAATGCAATTTAAACAAAAGAAATAATGTAAAACCTATAATCTTTGTTGGAACTAGAACTAGGAAGAACTCTTTTAGTCTGGGGGTTTGGTTTTTTTTTTTTTTTTGACAATTTCATAAAAATTGCTTTTTAAACTATGATTAAATCTTGGAGCTTTTGAACTTTCTATGCTGTATTGTTACTCTCTCACATTCTTTTTTTACTTTACTAAAGATATTTCAGATCAGAACTAGTTATATGTTTTATGAAACTTGAAACATTGTCACAATCTAATAATGTTTTTAAAATGTTTAACTTGAAAGATATAAGAAATGCATTTGTAATTGACATTGATGATGGCTCACATTAATGACATAAAGTAATTTTTCTCAAAGGAAATGTTTGTGTCACAAAGTTAAAACATAATTATAATGGTATTTCACAAAGCCCAGCTTTATTAGGGCCTTAAAGAGCAAATGCAACAAATAGTTTTAGATAATAATTAGATTGGAAATTACGAATTTTATTTCATTTTCTTTTTTGGCTACAGGATAAAGAAAAGGTCTTATCAGATGCATTTCTCACCTGCCTTGGGCAGGAGTAATTAGACACAAACGGATTTAATGGAGCCTGTGTGCTCTGGGGACATTCAGCTGTGCTTCAGTAATTGCATTTCTTTGTTTTTTGTTTTTTTTTAAGTATGAAGGTTGTTTAACATATCAAGTGGCAGGAAATTTAAAGTAAAGGTTTCCTGTTTATCTTTTAGGTAAATAATCATGGATTATTTGCATTAGCACACAATAGACCACAAACAGGAAGTGAATGCTACTGATAGTGTATAATTATTAGATCTGCCTTCTGCCTTCTTGAGTATCATTGTGACTTAGAACTCTCCTCCTTTGCCCTTTCATCCAATTTTCTTTCACTGGGAAAGTTCAAGTTTCATTTAGGCAGCATATATTTAAATGGATAAATACCATATTTGCTAATTTCAATTCATTTCCCAATTAACAAGGTTAACTTACTCCAGGACACAGCTCCAAAGTAAGACATCAGTCTTTCTCAAGCCCCTTGGAGAAGAGGCTTAGTTCCTTTCTCCACAGTCTCCAACTCCTGTTAAGTAGCTATTTTGATTTTCGAGTTCTGACTTATTAAAACTACACCCTAATAGAAAAGTTAAGATAAGACAGCAGTACTAAATTATTGTTACCAGAAGTATTTTTTTCTTTGCAGAAAACATTTCAGATTGTATTCTATTGATATTTAAAATGTATTTGCTCATAGTTTTCAGAGACAAATCTCTTGTGTGAAGATGCCAGACTACATCCATATAAGAATGTATATAAAAGGAATATAAAAAAATTACTGTTAGCTTAATTATTTAAACAAATGTACCCACTATGAGTTTGATAGTATGAGTTTGTCATCATTTTTTTATCCAACTCTTTCCACTCTTTTAAACAATTGTTTAAATGTGTCCTTCAATATCATGCTCTTTAAATATGCTGATAAATTAGGGATTTTTCAGATTACTAATATTTCATTAATAATAGAATCATTAACTGCATTAACTGGCTGAAATTCTCATCTACATGGAGGTAAAATGTAGCAGGATTGTAGATATAATGTGAACACTAGCCATTGAGAAAAAAGTAAGAACAGTGTTCTACATTGTGCTTAATTTGTCTTCGTTATACAAAAATTGGGAAAGACTGTATGAAAATGGATTAGAGAAACGACAATTCAGTGAGCAGCATGTAACCAGAACAGTGAAAGACAGCAGTGGTGCAAAATGAGGACTATTTCAAGGAGTTACATATTTACCCTGAGGTAGAGTCAATGGGTTACTGGGCCAAAGAGAATGGGAATTTGTAATAGCAATCTGCAGGATTTGAAAGGCAGCTAATACTTTCTGTGACTTCACAGAACAATGCTAAGAGCAAGAAGAACCTGGTAAGACAGGTCTTAATCTGGTCTGGAAATTTGCTAACATTTGGAGTTCTTATATAATGACACAGGAGGATAC
>NW_008344824.1:2986958-3010405 GCF_000622305.1 Nannospalax galili | reverse complement strand
GTCTATTCCCAGCTCTTTGTCTTTCCCTATATAATTCTGCTCCCTCATGATGAGATAGAAGAGGTAAACAGAGGTTGCAGTAAGTAGTGCTTGTTAGTTTTCATTAAAATCTGACGTTGGTACTCAACACTTTGATAAGAAACTTAAATTAGATTGCAGGCTTCAGATTCCATTTCTTACATAAAAATTTTATGTTTCTACCCACCCCCTACCCCCCAGGCCTACTGGTCTTCAGTTTTTGATTTTTTGTCTTTCCTCCCTGCTATTACCTTGCTTTATACCCATGGAGAGATTCTTCTGTTTTTCATATGAAGGTAATCTATACTTCTGGTGACCTATCTTTTTTTCTTCAGATTTTTAGCATATACTCTCTTAGTCTGTCACCATTTGGGCCAACATTAAGAGATGTTCATAACCCAACATTAAGGAATAAAAGAGTAATTGTCCCTGAAACTTTGTTTTCCTTACTTAGCAAGTTTTACAATTAATGGCAGAAGTTTCTCTTGTGGCTTCTCTTCTTGAAGACTGTGCTTATTTATTTTCCCCAACAGTCTCATGTGACCTTGTTAAAAGCTCCATGTAATTCCCAAATAAATTACATTTACTGGTTTGCTTCTATCTAGTATTTTATTGACATTTCCAGATAAGTTTAATAGGATGGAGAGAAACAGTGTTCTCTTTATAGACTCAGTGGGCGATTTGACCTCAGCCAGTTAACCTTATCTTGATGTGGAAGGAAGCTATTCTTAATTAGACTCTATCAGTTTCTCCATTACAAACAAGAGAGCCTCTCGTCTACACGTCTATAAATCTTAATTTTATTGTTGTTCTTTCCTTTAAAAAAGCTTCATATTAGCAAAATAGCACTGTTGATAGTTTTCAAATACATTGTAGATTCTCATCTGTACCTCAGCCATTTCACACTTTATTTCCTTTAGAAACTCTCAGTTGAACACCATCTGGCCATGGTGATTTATTACTGTGGAATTTTTCAAGTTGCTCTCTTGTTTCCTCCTAGGAGATTGCTCTTTGCTACTGCCCCACTGGTTATTATCCGAAAGTGCCCTTGGAATAGTCTTTTCATGCAACCCTGTGCAATAAAGGTCAATGCGGAATGAGACCCATTGAAACTTGCCTCTTAGTCCTCACCTCTAGCTCTCCTTATCATATGAGAAGTGCAATGCTGGCTCCAGCCACACTTCTTCCTGTTTAGACTTTGTTATTTTTTATCCTTTGATCTTTCAGATTCATGTTCCTGACAGTATGTTTTTTAATATTTAATTTTTTTTAAATTCTATGTTATAAAATGATCTATACTATAAACACATTCATAAATGTCTCTATAGAGCTGTTAAGAGTTTTTCTTTTGACTATCCATAGGTTTTTCTTTTGACCTTTCAGATAATGTCACAGTACATAATCTCTCTTAGCTAGTGCCCTCATCTCTCTTCCAAGCAGCTTGAATTGTTTTTAAAACTCTTTAGTTCCCTCTTTGAGGACTGCTAACTAGATTTTTCTTTAGACTTTTTAATAAATACTTTCTAAATTCTCACCTTTTGGGTTCACAATATGAGTTGTCCATGCTAATTAGAACATTTGCTTTAATATTACAGCCTTTCCAATTGCTGGGTTCCACTCCCACACAAACTCACCTGCAGTAATTCTATACATTAATCTGATTCCTCTTTCTAACTGCCCAACTAAGCCAAATGAAGGTATGTTAATTATTGCTCCCACACATTGTGCTCTTCTGTCATTCATTGGGATAATAATGGACATAATTAAAATCATTCATTGTAATAGCCTTCCTAGAAAAGAATGCTGAACAGAAAAGGTTAGAAGCTATTTGTGTTATTCCTTCATATTCTATAGTTAACAGGTTTTATACCTGAACTTGTTTCAAATAATTATTTTGTTAAAAAGATTACTTAATATGATTTAAAGTGTAGTTAATTGTGATTTAAATATATTCCATCTTCATTTAGAGTAATTTAATACAGAATTCTTAAACCTCAAAGTTTTAAAATTTTGAAAGTGTGTCATTATTATTTTCAACTTATGAAACAAAATCACAGATCAACTTCTAAGTATGTGTGATGCCAGCCATTTCTGAATAGAATCATAATTTGCTCAATTTTGTAAATTCAGTGACAGATTCTAACATCAGGGAGTGCTGATTTTGTTCATTTTATTATTACTATCTTGTTCCTTCACATGGTGGGACAGGCTGTACCAACAGGAAGTTAGGACTGTGACTGTCAGGTTCTGATATGAATATATTCTTTGAACCTTTTAATTGTTTACACATCCATGTTTGTGATATATGGATGTTTATCTTACATGTATATCTGTATGTACAGAGATATTTATGTACATATATAAATTTCAAAAATGTATGAAATTTTAATATATATGTGTATATATGTGCATGTTCATATGTGTATGAGTGCATCAGTGTACATAAGTGTGTGTGTGTGTATGTACATGTGTGCAGAAGCTAGAGGACAATCTCTAATATTCTCAAGAATGCTGCTCACCTACAGGTTCTTTCATTGGCCTAAAGCTTACCAGTTTGCCTAGACTGGCTGGCAAGACAGCCCCAGAGATCCTCCAGGTTCCACCTCTCCCGCACTAGGATTACAGGTGTACATTGCTGCACAGCACTGTTATGTGGGGTCTGAGGTTGGAACTCAGGTTCTTGTGCACACAAAGGAAGAGCCATATCAACTAAGACCTCCCCTCAACCCCTAAATTTTAATTTTAAAACCTGTATTTCTGCCTTCATCTCTACCAATAACTGTAATCCCTCATAAAATATACAATGTTCACAAATAAATAGGAGAGAATCTTATTATAATGCAAACTACTGTTAAAGTTAACCTATGTAACACATATGGCTGTATCAGATAGGTTGCATTAAAATAATTTCCATGACAGTATATAATAGTTAATTGAAAACTCCTTCTAAAAGGTAAGTAAACAAGTCATCTTCTGTTTGTCTATGTAACAATCATATTATTTTATGGCTATACAGAAATGCTCTACAATAGTCAATACTTTTAATTTTGAATGAGTGAATTTACTAAGTGTATAGCAAAGGGGCTGGAGAGATGGCTAGGTGGTTAAGAGCACTGACTGCTCTTGCAGAGGACCCAGGTTTGAGTCCCAGCACCCACATGGCAACTACGAACCGTCCTTAACTCCAGTTCCAGGGGAATCCGACACCCTCTTCTGACCTACACGGCATTGCACGACATGGGTGCACTCCCATACACATAGGCAATATACTCATACACATAAAATAAAAATAATAAATAAAATATTTTTAAAAAGAATATAGCAAACCAAAGTAAAAGGGTAACTACCAAGTGATAAATGGAAGAAGATAGATAGATGATTGATGATAGATGATAGATAGAGAGATAGATAGATAGATAGATAGATAGATAGATAGATAGATAGATAGATAGACCATCATCAAATCAACCACTCAAAACATCCAGCAGAAATCAATAGGGAAGCCCCCTTGTAACAGTCAGCTGGAGTTCCTCATAGAGTCTTAGGCAAAGCAGAATGCCCCCTTGAGTGAGGCCTCAAAGTAAAATCAGGGACTTAGAAAAGCACAGCTGTAACCAACTGGGGACATTCAGGCAGTCAGCCAGAATTCCTGATTGATCTTTCGCTCTGTGGATGAGCTTCCCATGTCTGTACTTCTAGCTTCTCTTTTGGACTATAGGGAATATTAAGCCTCTGTTGGAAATGCTTTACCTTCTAACTGTTCTGAAGGATATAATGTTTTTATTCTGGCCTATTTGTTATTTTCTTCCCTCCCTGTCACAGAGTCAGGAGGCAAGCACATCCCCAGACAGGAGCTTTGGGAAATACTTTAAGACAAACATGGTTGTTGGGTCTGAAGTGGGTTGGGGCAACTTCACGCCCAGTGCGAGCTCCTCAGTGAACCCAAACAACACATGGTAATCTACCAATATAATGCACAGTATAGTACTTCACTATGGGTATTTCTTATTTGGCATACTGAAAAATAAGACATCACATGTTGACTAAAATCTCAATATTGATGTATTAAAACTGCAAAAAAGAGGCCAGAGAGATAGCTTAGCTGATAAGAGTACTGACTGCTCTTGCAATGGACCTACGTTTGATTCCCAGCACCCACATGGTGGCTAACAGCTTGTTCATAACTCCACTTCCAGGGGCATCTTAATGCCCTTTTCTGATCTCCACAGGTATTGCCTCACAGAGGTGCACTTACATACATGAATGCAATACACTCATACACATAAAATAAAAATAATAAATAAGGGCTAGAGAGATGGTTTAGCCCTAAGAGCACTGGCTGCTCTTGCAGAGGACCTGGGTTTGATTTCCAGCACCCACATGGCAGTTAACAATCATCTGTAACTCCAGTTCCTGGTTACAGACATCTGATGCCTTCTTCTGACCTCAGTGGGCATTGTATCACACAGGTGCACCCTATCTACATGCAGACAATACACCCATACACATACAATAAAAATAATAAATAAAAAATTTTAAATAAAATATTAAAAACTTCAAAGAAAAAAATGTGTTATAACATTTAGAGGGGTTATCCTGTAATGGGTCAATTTACATACAGATTGCATATGTTGAAAGACTAACCAATAAAATGTTGACTGATTGCATAAATATGGATAGACATAGAACTAACTTCCATAAGAAGCAGGTGACGTTTTACATCTCATGATGAAAAGGTGTGAGATACTTGTAATCGGTGCTTTCCAGTTGTGTGCACTTTATTCTTGAGCAAGTTATTCTTGCACTATAGAGTCACAATCTTTCTTTTGAAGTTGATTCTCTCTTCACTGAAGCAGAGTTTAATTAAGCTGTATGAATACTAGTCATATGAATAAGTCTATGAATACTACTCTTTCCACAGCTCCAGCCCTGATGTTTTCTCTTCCTTTGTTATACCATGATCTATCCAAGAGTAAAAAAGGAAAAGTAAGCAATGCTGTGCTCGTGCTCACAGAGCCTCCATGATGAAGCATGATAGTGCCACAGCACAGTTCAAGGATGCCCACTTCAACCACTTCCAGCCAGCATGATCCTGGGACTCCTACCCAGAGTGTTTCATAGACAAAGAAATAAAAAACATACAATCATAAAGGATTATTTCTACTTGCAAATAGTATGTTCAAATACATACAAAACTCTAAAGACAACAAAAAGTTAAGGCTAGTAAAAAAATTCAATGAAGCTGCTTACCTGGGCTGTACAACCGGCCAGACTCTTTCCTGGAAACCAGGTCTGACCTCTCAGCCTGGAACCACCACTGCTTTCTGATCCCTTGCATCCAGATGAACCCAGTTCCTTCTCCTGGTCCCCCAGAGCACTCTTAGCCTGATCCCACCCTCACCTCCCTCTGCTTCCCTGGGCCTGCACAACCTGCCAGCCTCTCTCCTGGGTAAGTCCATCACCCCCTCCATGCCTCGTTCACCCTCCCATCTTCCCCGCCCATCTCTCCTAGCCTGGGTACTGTCCCATTCCTTGTCTTGGCAACCCAGACTTCAGGGGAACCACCACTGCTTCCTGATCCTTTGCATCCAGACCAACCCAGTTCCTTTTCAGGGTCCCCCGGTGCCCTCTGGGCTGGGTCCCACCCTGACCTCCCTCTGCTTCCCTGGGCTGCACAACCAGCCAGCCTCTCTCTTGGACACTGGGGCTGACCTCACAGCTTCCTGATCCTTTGCGTCCAGACCAACCCAGCTCCTCCCTGGAGGCCCCAGGAGCCCTTGGGGCCTCTTCCCGCCCCCATCTCCCTTTGCATGTCTGGGTGGCATAGCCACCAGATGACAGAGACCAGCATCTTTCATGGGCCCTGCTCCCAGGTCAGTCCAACCCCCAAATTCCTGAGGACAGTATCTTTCCTAGAGGGACCCAGACCTTAGGAGAAAGCCTGAGAGTATCTGATCCTCATCTGACTTGTGCCTCTGGGGGAACACCTGAAGAAAGAAGCAATCTGGCCACTCAAATATAAAATCAAAAGAGAACTGGAAGCTTAGAGGAACCGCTTTTCATGCCCCAAAAGTAAACCGGAAAGGCACATAAAGTTTACAAAAAGAAGCAGACCTAAACTTGAAGACTTGAGTATCACACGAGAATCAGAAACTACAAAAGAAATTAACATGTCAAAATCACAGAGAAAAAAATAATAACATGAAAAAACAAAATAACATATACCCACCAAATACCAATAGTTCTCTAGAGGAGCACGATAAGAACCCCCTAGAGGTAATGCAGGACATGGAACTCAAAAGAACAATTATAAAGATGATAAAAGAATTCAGTGAATTTAAAGAACACACAAAGAAATCAAAGAACTGAAGGAAGATAGGGATAAACTTCTGAATGAAATCAGAAAAGAGCTAGAAATATTAACTACTCATACTGAAATGAAGAAGGAAGTGAAACACTCAGTAAGTCAACTAGAAATAACAGGAGAAAGCCTCACCAAAAGGATGAGTGAAATGGAAAACAGAATACTAAGACTGGAAGATAAAATGGATGAACTAGACCACTCAAGCAAAGATTATGAAAAATTTAAGAAAGCACAAGAATGGAATATGCAGGAATTGTGTGACACCATAAAAAGACCAAACTTACAAATCATAGGCATACAGGAAGAAGAAGAATCTCAGGATAATGGTATGGACCAGATCTTCAACAGGATTGTAGAAGAAAATTTCCCAAGATTAAAGAAACACATGCCCATACAAATATAAGAAGCACATAGAACACCAAACAGACAGGACCAGAAAAGAAACTCTCATGGCATATCATAGTGAAAACACTAAATGTACAGAACAAAGAGAGAATACTGAAAGCTTAAAAAAAAAAGGAGCAAAAAGCCCCCCCAAAACAACAAGTCACATATAAAGGAAAACCCATTAGGATTACAGCTGACTTTCAGTACAAACTACGAAGGCCAGAAGAGCCTGAACCAAAGTATTCCCAGTTCTAAATGACCACAGATGCCAACACAGATTACTAAACCCAGCCAAAATGTCTATTATAGTCGAAGGGGAAAGAAAAATCTTCCGTGATATAAATAGGCTGAAGGAATTCATGTCAACAAAACCAGCCTTTCAAAGAGTTCTGGAAGCAATACAGAGAGCTGAAGAAAGGAATGCTTATACCCAAGGGGTTGTGGAAAGAAATTCAATGAAAGTATAACTGTGGAAAAGTACAGCGATATCAAGAATGTCAACAGAAATAAAAATGACAGGATTCAATACACATCTTTCATTAATAACTTTAAATGTTAACCAACTGAACTCCCCAGTCAAAAGACACAGATTAGGTGAATGGATTAAGAAACAAAACCCATCTTTTTGTTGTCTGTTAAGAAACTCATCTCACTTTCAAGGACAGGCAATATCTTAAGGTGAAATGATGGAAAAAAATATACCAAGCAAATGTTACTAAGAAAAAAGCAAGTGTTGCAATTCTAATATCTGATAAAATAGACTTCAAAGTAAAACTAATCAGAAGAGATGAGGAGGGTCACTTCATTCTGATCAAAGAAAGGAACAATCAATCAAGAAGATATTACAATCATGAACATATATTCACCAAACTCTGGTGCACCCAACTTCATAAAAACAATACTACAGGACTTTAAGACCCAGATTAATCCCAAATCATTAATAGTAGGGGACTTCAGTACCCCATTGTCACCATTAGAAAGGTCAACAGGGCAGAGAGTTAACACAGAGACATCTGAATTAAACAATACCATATATCAAATGGACCTAACAGACATAAGTATTCCACCAGTGACCAAAGGAAATACTTTCTGTTCAGCACCCCATGAAACCTTCTCCGAAATCAGCCGTATACTGGTGCACAAAACAAACCTCAACAAATAAAAATGATTGCAATAATTCCATGCATTCTATCACACCACAATGCAAAAAAGCTTAACACCAGAAGAAGCCCTAGTCACCACATGAACACATGGAGATTAAACAACACACTCATGAATGATGAATGGGTCAAAAGAGAAATTAAGAAAGAAATAAAAGTATTTCTGGAACAAAATGAAAAGGACAATACAACACAGCAAAACCTCTGGGACACACTGAAGTTATTCTTAGAGGAAAGTTTATAGCTCTAAGTGCCCTCATTAAAAAAATCAGAGAGAGCAAAAATAAATGGCTTAACATTACAACTCAAGACATTTGAAAAGCAACAACAAATGAAACCAAAACCCAGCAGACAAGAAGAAATAACAAAAATCAGGGCAAAAATTAATGAGATTAAAACAAAGGAAATAAGAAGAGTCAATGAATCCAGGAGCTGGTTCTTTGAAAAGATAAACAAGATTAACAGACCGCTAGCCCAGTTCACCAAAAGAAAAAAGATCACCTCCAAATCAACAAAATCAGATGAAAGGGGAAATATCACAACAGACACCAGAAAGATACAGAATATTATAAGGGAATACTTTAAAAACCTAAATTGCAGTGTGGAGAATTCTTAATAAAATACAAATGAACGTATGATTTGACCCGGTTACTAAGGAGTGGTAACTCCTTGGCATATATCCAAAGAACTCATCCTATTGCAGAGACACTTGTACATCCTTGTTTGTTGCTTCTCTTTTCACAATAGCTAAGAGATGGAAGCAACCTAAGTGTCCCTCAATTGATGAGTGGATAATGAAAATGTGGTTCATATATACGATGGAGTTTTACTCAGCAGTAAAGAAAGATGAAATCATGAAATTTGCAGGTAAATGGATGGAACTAGAAACTGTTATACTAAGTGAAGTAACATGACTCTGGAAAAAAAAAAATCAGTGTATGTTCTCCCTCATATGTGGATCCTAGAACCAAATCCAGATAAGTGAGTATGTATCCAGACATAACTGGAGGAACCAGGATAATCGAAAGAAACCATGAGTCTTTCTGTAAGAAGCAGTATATTTTAAAATGAAATGGAGATCTTTTTTAAAGGTTAAAAACCCATTCAATTTTATGTCTTACAGGGCTTATACTCAGTTCAATATTGTTTAACTGTATTAATTGAACAGCAAACCTAAAAGGTTTATAGCAACTTTTGAAAGAGATATATCTTTGCTCTGGAAGCTGTTATTGAGTGTGTTAAAGCTGTAATGAAATGCTTTTTCTAAAATATATATATTTTTAAAAATTCAATGAAGTTTCAGTACATAAAATCAGAATACAAAATTTAATTGTATCTCTTTGCACAGTGAACTATCAGAAAATGAAATAAGAAAACAACCCCCTTCACACTAGCAACAGGAATGAAATACCTAAGAATAATCTTAACTAGAAAGAGGAAAGACTTGAAAATTGTAGAAAATTGAAAAAGAAAATTGAAAACAAAAACAGATTATTGAAGTTCATGACTTAGAAGGATTAAATTGTTAAAATGTCCATACTATCCAAAGTGATGTAAAGATCAGTGCAACCTTTATTGACTCTCCATTGGCATTCTTAAAGAAAGGGGGAAAAGTCCTAGATTCACAGAAATGTACAAAATGTCAATAGTAAATCAAACTTAAGTAGTAACAAGGCTAAAAGCATTGTACTTACTGCTATCCAAATGTATTCTAAAGCCACAGTACTTTCTTAATTTTATTTTGTGTTTCAATGTGATATTGCCTTAAAAATTCATATAGACTAATAGTACAGAATACCAAGGAAAGAACCCCAAAGTAAACCCATGTCCCTATGGTCAATTTCCACCAGGGTGTTAGTCACACAAATGGATGACCTTTTTAGTAAATAATACTGTAACAATTAAGTTTCCTCATACCTAAAAACTGGGGCTTTGTGTCATACAATGTATTCAGATCAACTGAAAATATAGTAAAGGCATAAATGTAAGATGTGAAAATGTTAAATTGCTTTTTAAAAAAGTAATTAGTCTGAGCAATGATTTTTTTTTAATGTGACAGCAAAAACCGTCAATAGATGCCGAAATAGACACATGGCATCACATCAAACTCAAAAGCTCTGTATTACAAAGGAAACAGTATAGAGAAAGGCAATCCACTTGTAACACATAGTATTTGCAAATCATGTGTTTAACAAGGAAATAATATCTAAAATATAGAAGAAACTAATGTAACTCCTTGGAAAACCAAAGCAATACAAAACAAAAATACATAACTGATTTTCAAAATGTCAGAGGACTTGAGTACACATTTTACAAAAAAAGATATAACAATAATAAAGTATATGAAAAGGTCTTTGACTTTTCTAACAACTAGGGTAATATAAACCATAACCACAATGATGTCTCTCCCCATACGTCATAGGATAGTTGTAGTTAGAAAAATGAAAGATAATTTAAACCTACAGTAATGGTATCAGCATACACAAGACCCATGCACACTCAAGCAGACAAAAAACGAGCATAGAATTGGGGAAATGGACAGCTGACCCCAATCTTAAGAGAAGAAGTATTGGTAAATGATTACTACTGGATGAGGAAGAGCTAATCTTCCTAAAGTGAGGGACTCTAGATAAGCTGACTAGACCTCAGGAGATGAACTTGCACTGAGTTATATCTGGGGACACTAACTTGACACAGAGGCCTTAACACAAGTGACAGAATGTATGAATTTGGGGGGGGGGGCGTTCTATGGGAGGGTACCAGCGAGGAAGGGTATATAAAGATGATTAAGATTGATTGAGATGTTCTGTATGAAATACATAAATATTCAATAAAAAATTTGAAGAAAAAACAAACATAAATATTGGAAGAAAAAGAACCTGTATGTACTGTGGGTGGAGGAGTATATTAATACTGCCATTTTGGTAAACAGTATAGAGAAAGGTTCACACAATTTAAAAACAGGACTACCATATGATCCACCAGTGCCACATCCAGGTATTCATCTGAAAAATAGAATTCAGTATCAGGAGAAAGTATCTATTCCCCTGTGTGCATTTCAGTATTATTTACAACAGCCAAGAAATGGTAATGGGCTGCATGTCCTTCCTTGGTGAACAGATACAGAAATTTTGCTATATCTATACAATGCAATATTAGTACACTTTTAAAAGAAGGAAATGCTGCCATTTGTGGCAACATCGATGAACTCAGAGCATTTTATGTTAAGTAAAATAAGTCGGAAGGAAAAAGACAAATACTGCATAACCTCATTTATATAGTCTAAAATGTTAAAATCAGAAAAAGAACAGAATAGTTGCCACAGAATGGAGGAAGGGAGATCTGGGTTGCAAAATTCTACAAGATGAATAAATCTTGGCAGTCTTCTGCAACAGTATGACTATTGTTAAGAATATTATGCTATATGCTTGACCTTTCCAGAGGTATTTTAAAATTTTCATTAACTTTACATTTTATTTTGGTAATGGGTTTAGTTTTATATTACATTTCATTGATATATAATAATTATGTAGCTTTATGGAGTACAGAGAATAAATCTTTTGGGAGGTTTTGAGTTTGAAACAGTGTTTCACCTTGTAGCTCAGACTGACCTAAACCTCACTATGTAGCCCAAAATAGCCTCAAATGGATGACAATTTTCTTGCTTCAGCTTCTGGAGTACTAGGATTATAGGCGTGAACCACCACACTGTGCTTAGAAGTGTTTCTTGCCATAGTGAAAACAGAAAGTAGGACTAGGGATATAGCTCAGTGGTAAGCACTTGCCCAAACTACACGGGGGCTCTTTTTCAATCTTTAGTGCCTACCCCTCAATAAAAATAAATTACCTTAGTGAGGTGATGAATATATTAGTTAGCTTGAATGTGTTGAATATGCCAAAATATATACATATATGAAATTATCAAGTTGTATGCTTTAAGTATATATGATTTTAAACTGTCAATTGAGCTTCAATAAATTTAGCAGGGAAGGAGGAGAAAATAACTCGAAACTTGTATTTGGGGCCACTCTTATTGTCATTAAAATTTACATTCCTCAAGACTCTATATTTTTGACTCATATTACATGTTTTCCTAGAGTCATTTTATTTCACAGCTTCTGTTTCTATTTTTGTATTTTCAGTCCAGACCTTTCTGCTGGACTCTGACCCCATTTACCTCATTGCCAATTAAATGACTTTTCTCTAGTGATTCTTAGGAAATGCAACACACATCTAAAATGGATTCACCGTTTATTTTCCTTTCAAAACTTTCATCTGATTTATTGCTTTGCTTCTGAAATAATGTTAAAATAATGTTAGCTAGTGCTATTATATTTTGACTTTCTCTAAACCAAAACCTGAGAATCATCTGTATCTTTACTCTTTCGTGCATTCTCTACCCAGCTCATCAACAGGTTCTGTCTGTATCCTGCCTACCACATATTGCTCTCAAATTTTTTCTTTTCCTTCCAGCTTGGTATTCTTTCTGTTGTAGCATATCTCTCACTAACTCTTGCGGTACCCCTTTTACCTATTTGCCTTCTTGCCAGCAGTCTTATTTTCAGCAAAGGAACAAGACTGAAGCTAGAGTGATCTTTCTAAAAGTCAAACTTGATCACACCATTGCTCTGCTTAGAATCCATCAGTTTTCTTGACAAGAGTAAATGTTTAAAATGAAAAACTACTATAAGAATCTGGCATTTTTGTGTTGCATCTTTACATTCAGCTTTTCACCCTCATACAATCTCTACCCATACTGAGCTTTCAGCTTCCGGTGGTCTTTGTGTTTAAAACGAATTGGAAAGGTGAGACAGCTGTTACAAAAGAAGTATTTCCAGTCTCCCCTTAAAAACTCTGTTCTACACGTAGCTTTCCTCTTTTATTTGTTCTTTTCGTGTTAAAAACTACATAATAGCCATGTGTGGTGGCACACACATTTAATCCCAGCACTCAGGAAGCAGAGGCAGATGGATCTCTTTGAGATCCAGGCCAGCCTGGTCCACATAGCACGTTCCATGCCAGCTGAGACTACAGGGAGACCTTGTCTCAAAAAGAAACAAAACCAAAACAAATATTTTACTTAATATTTTACATAGTATTTTAAAGATAGGAAAAAGAATAATTTGGTCTGTAAGTAGTTGGTATTGATTATTATAACTGCCTAATTATAGTCAATCAGATTTATTGGCAATTCATTTTAGGTATGCCATAGATCTTAAAAGTGATTCCATAGGAATGAATCTACTTTATATATTTAGACCGTGGTAAAATGTCAGTTTGTAAATATCCAAAAGAAGGCCCAAGTGGAGATGAGTCTTGACATAATGTCTAAGAGAGATTTGGTAGGCTCACAAAATGGACGGAAAGTATAAATGTTGATATATTATGCTTACCCAGATAGTCACTTTCACACATCAGCTCATTTTTCATGTACAGATGACATAATCAATCTTCTTTGAAACACACATTTTGCTACTTTACTTCTAAAATTGATAATATGTGATGATGTTGTGTTCAGGATAGAGTCTAGGAACAGCTGAACATTACATTTGTTTAAAAACACTTAAACTTCATAAAATGAAATCTGCTTGTTCTGGTAGCTAGTAAATGTGGTAGAGATAGCAAGAGGTTATCAGAGAGACAGACAGAGACAACGAGAGACAGAGTTAATTGTGAAGCTCCATGAGATTCTTAGTTGCCGTCTGAAGTGGATTAATCAAAAATTACAGGCAGACTAAAAATTGCTTCTCAGACTGATTATGCCTTTTCTAATATCAGTAGTGATTTTACAGTAAAACTCTAGACTGCAAAAATAGAGAGGAGAACACAATTCATTTCACTGGACTCTTAAAAATAGCATTATCAACTATTTTGTGATGTTTCTTTCATCATATATTGGTCGGTCATGAAGAAATAAACCTCCACTTGCTTTCATGACAGGAGATAATAAATTGGCTGATGTAATTCAGTTGAGAAGTTGAAAACTGCACTGAAAATAATGGGGCATAACATTTTAGGGTTAACAATTTATTCATAGATGATACAATTAAATAAAACAGGCATTAACTTCAAGGTCAGTCAGTAAAGTAATAAAATTGAATATTTTAATTGAATTGTAATTGCTTCCCGTTGATACATGCAAGTAAAGTAAAATAGATGTCAGCTCTGCAAATTATAGTTCTTCCTCCTAATTAATTTCTTAATTCTGCATGGACTTATCCAGTGCCTAGGTCTTGTTGTGGGTTTATTCATCCACCCAGCTTCCATCAAGTAATGTCTATAAGAGGTGATTAAATGGTTAGATGTCAGAATTTACAGTAAATCTTTTTTCTGTACATTGGGAAAAAATCTTGTTAGTAATAGTAATTTTATGCATTTGAATTAAATTCTACTTGAAATATAACAGCACCTAGATACTAAGGTGCCATCTTTATTAATATTTTGTTTTTTGATATTGCTATTTATATCAATATTAATAAATGTGTCTCAATGATTGTAAAGTTTTTAAGAGGAAATACAGATATATTGAGATTCATATTACACAGCTAATTATTTGTGAAAATAAACTGAAAGGACTTTTTTTAAGGTTTCAGTAAAGCACTTTCCATGTGCCATCATGAGCTACATTTTACTGGCTATCAGACACTTAAATTGTCTGAATCTAAAAATTAAACATCTCTTTTAAGGATTAGAATGAATCGGAGCTTTTTGGATAAAATCTGTATTGATATAGCACCGCATGTGCTGTAATTCTTTTTTTTTTTTTTTTCTTTTTTTGAGACAAGGTTTTCCTGTAACCCCAGCTGGCCTGGAACTGACTATGTAGACCATACTGGCCTCGATTTCACAGAGATCTGCCTGCCTCTGTCTCCCAGGGAGGCATTAAAGGTATGCACCACTACACTGGCAGCTCTTCCAAAGTTTTTAATATGATGTAGCTTTACATAAAATGAAATGACAAATATGGCACCCGTGCTGATTAGTCTTTGTCATCTTGACATACTATAGACACTTGGGAAGAGGGAACCTCAGTTGAGGAATTTCTTAGATAAGATTGACCTGTGGGCATGTCTGTGAGGTTTCTTCTTGATTGCTGATTGATGTAGGAGGACCAAAGCCCACTGGGCAGTACCTTATCTAGGCAATTGGGCCTGGGCTATATAAGAAATGTCCACCTTTAACTTAGCATCAGGAGGCCTAGGTAGATTAATCTCTTAGAAATCAAGACCAGTCTGTTTTTACTTAGTGAGTTCCAGGCCAGGTGGGGGAGAGAGACAAAGAAAGGAAGAAAAAAGGAGGGAGAGGGGGAGAAGGAGGGGGAGAGGGAGAGGGAGAGGGGAGACACGGAGAGGAGCCTACCTGCATGATCCCTACTTTACTTCCTGCCTCCAGTTTCCTGCCTTGGATTCCTGCCCTGGCTTCCCTAGATGAAAGATTATACTGTAAAGCTGAAATAAATCCTTTCTTCACCCAAGTTAGTTTGCACAGGGCTTTATCACAGCAACTCAGAAACCATACTAGAACAGCATCACAAAGATTAAGACAAAGATGTTTTCAAATTATGATCATATTGAATTGAATGTAGATACTAGGATTTCTTTTTTCTTCAAGAAAAATCAGATCATACAGTTTAAACTGCCTTCATTCATTACTACTTAATAACTACTTAAAATTTTAAATTATCTGGGGGGTCAAACATGGTGGCACATGCCTTTAATCCCAGCACTCTGGAGGCAGAGGCAGGCAGATCTCGGTGAGTTCAAGGCCAGCCTGGTCTACATAGTTCCAGAACAGCTGTCTACAGGGAGACCCTGTCTCAAAAAGACCAAATAAAAAGGTGCCTACTTACTGTTATTCCTGTACCTTAAAATAATTCTACATAATGGAATCATTTAGCATAAATATGCTTGTATATTATCATTGCTCTTTAGTGCCCTTAAAACTGTAAATTGAGTCTTCTTGTTGGTAAAAAAGTTACATTAAGAGGCAATTCATGCTTTCTAAGCTTTATATTTAATTTCAGCTCAAACATTGACTTCATTATTTAAAATGTTTTCCCTGTGCCATTTTAAAACATTTTTAAAGAGACCAATGATAAATATATTTTATTGATGCTGATCTGACCCTGACCTTCGATTCTTAATTATCAAGGTTCTTGGCTATCAGAATTATCTTTGTATAACATCCAGCTACAAATTTCTTAACCCAAATACATAAATTGGAAGACCAAAATCTTAGAGCTGCATATTTATTGTAGATTGGCCAACAGTTTTTCACATTAGAGGTATCTGTTTTACCAAATCTTTGTTTTAGTAATTATTCTACTTCAATAAAAGTAAGTTTTATACAAACTGTACATGCATTGATAAAATATTTCTATGTAAATTTGTAAAGAAATACATAAAACAGAATTAATCAATTATATAGGATTTTCATTTCCATGTTGCTAATAGTTTATGAAGTCATTGGTGTTCTAAAAATTAGAGAAGTTCTGTATCTAAATATGTTCTGAGATAGGCTGGGTAATCTTCCCACCATATCCATGGCTAATAATGTCCCATGTAGTAAAACCAGGACCTATTTAAAAAAGACCATCCCTGGTCAAGATGGCTTAGACCATTGCCTTCTCAAGGACAGTAGCTTCAGCCACTAAAGGTCTCTGGATCTTAGCCAAGAAAATGTTTTCTAAAAACAACCTGAAATGCATCTCATATGGGCAGTGATCCTGAGGTCCCTAATGACTTGTCACTTTCTAATGAACAGAAAAAAATGAAGCAAATGCAAAATGCACCCAGATGGAGTTCCCTGCAGGTGTTAGAAGGAAAAGACCTAGTACTCCTTATTGTCAAGGACAGTGCAACATATTAGCCTGACACAAGTATTACTATATACAGTGTTCGTTTAATGTAGAAATATCCACTCAGAAGAATTGAATCTGTATTGAATCTGGACAGTGTAATTACTAAAGCTTACACAGTTTGGGTAACAAGCTATAGTCTATTTAAATATGATCCTGAAATAAAAATTCCCAAGTCATTTTTCATTCCAAAAAGAATCTACCTAGATAACCTGAGGTAACCTATAATAAATTTGCAGTGTTTCAAAATTATTTATCAGGCCCTGCCAGCCCCTTGGTTTTAATATATGGAATGAGATCATTCTTATTGTATGTGGAATGTTGTCACTCTTGGTCTTCTTCATGTAAAATGTCTAAAGTACCAAACTCCTGAATCATAACAGCATACCTCACCCTTGCTTAACTTGGCACAGACCCCATTACCAAACCTACAAAAACTACATGTGTAGCTTATTTTAGTAATAACTCTGGTAGAAGAGTAATGACATGCCTTTATTTTAGCACTTTTCTCATTTTATAATAATCGATTATTGTGTTTCCAGGAAATATTTGAGAATCTTCGTGAATGTTTAAACTTTTGAATTATTTCAATCACTTTAGCTTCATGAAATCCATTACTTAACCTGGGGATAATTAATTTTTTTAAAGAACATATAAAAATATCTTTAAATAATCAACTATTTATGAAGGAGTGCCTATATGACACATTCATATAGAAAAACTGTGCACAGTGTGATTTATATATGTTACTGACACATGTCAAGGGCAAACCAGATTGTTTGCTGTGGATTATAGCCAGTTTTGAAATGAAATTTAACAGCTGTGTCTATATTTTAGCAGTTCCAAACTAGGACTAGGTAGCTTAACAATAAGTGAAAACATTTTAAGAAAAATGGGAAGACTTATCAGTTTACCCTTCCAGTATGTATCCTATAAAACCATATTCTCTGAAATTACTTTCCCTGCCTCACACTGACATTTCTTACTTACAGATTTATATATAGATGAAAGATAAATTCTAGATCTAAGTATGTTCTTAAGTGTAATTCCTGAATCCTGAGTAGTGTGTGTGTGTGTGTGTGTGTGTGTGTGTGTATGAAGGAGAGTGAGAGATAGATAGATAGAGAGAGAGAGAGAGAGAGAGAGAGAGGGGGGGGGCAGGCTAACATAGAAAGCCTAGGAATTGGAAGGCAAAAGTGTGACTTCTCCTCATGCTAGTCTTGCACATTCATACTTTGAGTTTTCCACATTTCCACCCCAAACCTATGAAATAGTAGATGAATGTAAGAAGAAAACTATAAAAAGATGTGGCTGTCCTAGGAAACATTGTAGCTGTCTGTGAACTAGACATGAAAGACACAAAATAGTATGCAGCTCTGAGGCCTTAGGCTGTAATTCAGGGATCAGGTAAGCAATAGCTTCCAGATCAATAGAAGCTTCATTTCTCCATATTCTATGTCCTGAGTTTATGATGTTTTCAAGAATAAGGCCTTAACCATAAAATTATGGAGGGTGACCAAGAGCATTGGCTGTAGCCTGTGATGTCTTAGGACCTCACTGGCCAAAAACTCCAAAGGAAGTAACCCATTCCTGGCACTAGACTTCTAATTTATTAGCCTGTTTTCTCTAGTAGAGGTATTGTCACCCAGATATGAGGTAACTGCATTTAAACTCTTTTTATTTGTGTGTATGTAGGCATTTTAGGAAGTTTCTATAGTGGTTGATTTCCATATGACTTTTTCTTTCACTTTTTGAGAACTGTATTTACATCATTCCTCCCCCTCCCTTTCCCCCTCCAGCTCCTCCCATATACTCCCCTTTCTCTTAAATTTATGACCTCTTCTTTAGCTATTATTAGGTTTTATACACACACACACACACACACACACACACACTCACACACACACACATATATATATATATACTGAGTCCATTTAGTGTTGCTAGTATGAACATGTTTAGAGCTGGCCACCTGCCTCTGCCTCCATAGTGCAGGGATTTAAAAGTGTGCTTTACCACACCCAGGAATTATGCAGGTCTTGTTTAGGCAACCATATTATTGAGATTTCATGGGTGCATCTTTCTAGTCTTGACTAGAAGACACTATATAGCAGTAGGTGTCCTGGTCCTCTGATTATTACTACCTTTCTGCTACCTTTTCTGTGATGTTCCCTGAGCCTTAGGTGTAAGGGTTTCATTTTAGAAGTATTATTTGGGGTTGGGAACCCTGTAGTCACTTATTCTGCATTTTGGCCAGTTGTGGATCTCTATTAGTTTCTGTTTGCTACAAAAGAAGTCTTTTTGATGAGGAATGAAAGCTACATTTAATCTGTGTGTAAGAATAAATACTCTGAATATATTTAGAAGTTATATTGATTTAGGGAAATGACAGTGGTAGGTTCTCCTCTAAGATCTATGGACTTCTCCAGCCACATATATTTGACTAGATTTACCAGGCATAAATTCCTTCCTATTGAGTGTGCCTCAAATCCAATAAGACAGCTATTGGTTACGTCTATGGTCATTCCAAATGAATCTAGGTTGTTTTTGTTTTCTGGCTGTTTTGAATAGGGCAGAATGGCCATGGATGAGGAGGTATCTCTGTGATGGATATATAATCCTTTGGGTATATGCCAGAGAGTGATATGACTGTTTCATGTGGTAGATATATCACTAGCTTATTTAATAACCTCCACACTGATTTCTGTAGTGGCTGCACCAGTTTGCATTCCCACCAGCAGTGAATAAGTGTTCCCCTCTCCCCACACTGATACCAGTGTTTGTTGTCATTTGTTTGTTTTATATCTTAGTCATTCTTACTAGCATAAGAAGGAATTTCAAAATAGTTTTAATTTACATTTCCCTAATCCTAAGGATGTTGACTATTTTTAGAGTTGTTTCTTCTCTCTCGGTATTTCATTTTTATTGAATTTTTTAATTTTTCATACAGCGTGTTTTGATCATATCTTTTGAGAATGCTCTCCTTAGAGCCATGCTACATACTTAATTGTGTTGGCTGATTTCTTGATATTTAGTTTTTTGAGTGATTTGTATATTATAGGTACTGACCCTCTGTCAGATGTATACCTACCAGGAAGCTTCCTCCCTCCTGGCTAACTTTCATAGTGCTAGAAGATGCTAAGCACACTGCTAGAGGAGAACAGTAATCATCGGTCTTACCTGGCTGTGAACCCTGGGATCTGTAATAATGACTGGACTGACAAAACATGCCCATTCGTGCAATAGTGGCAGGAATATCGTGGTAGTAGCCAACCACTTCTGACTGGGTTTAAGACTATTGCTCAAGATGAACTATTATTGGGGACAAGAACCTGTGACTACTCATGTCATAGTTCCTAGAGGAGAACTGACTTCTGTTATTCTGCTAAATGTACATAGTATTAACCTGACTCCTAATGACTTATTGTTAAACCAATAGATTAGTGTATCTCTCAACCCTCATCAGAGGATCTTCTTTTTGAAGCAGATGTTGATTAACAAGAGATGCAAAACTGGTCAAGGTGTAGACAGTAAAGGACTGCACAATGCCTAGCCCAAATGGGACATCTATATCATACCCCATCTTACCAAGGCTCACGAATCATTGGGGAAGAGGGGATGGAAAGAATGTAAGAGCCAGAGGTGGTGAATCACTATAAACAGTGATTTTTCAGATACAACAGCACAGGAGCACATATGAACTCATAGCCATTGTGACAGTATGCACAATACCTGTACAGACTCAAGCCAGACAAAAGCTCAGCATGGAAAGAGGAGGTGGGCATGATGTCACACCTGGGTTCAAATCCCACCCAGCACCCACATGGCAGCTAACAACTGTCAGTAACTCCAGTTCCAGGGGATCCGACAATCTCTTTTGTCCTCTGCAGGCATTGCACAACATGGGTGCACTTACCTACATGCAGGCAATACACACATATACATACAACCTTAGCTGAGGAGATATCGGCAATTGATTGCTACTTTGAGAGAGAGTCAGTTTAAATTAAGGGTATGGCTACTGATAGGTGGATCATGCTGCAGTGGATGACTATACACCCAAGAGTATGGGTCCGTACTCATTTGAGTTTGAAAAACAAAACAAAACAGAGGACACAAAAAGTTTTGTGGGTAGAGAAGGTGCGGGTGGACCTGGGACAAGTTGAGGGAATGGGGTTGGGAATGTGATCAAAATATAATCAATGAAATTCTCAAAGAACTAATAATAAATGGAGAGGGGGACAATACCAAAAGTGTTCCGCATGAGGGAGGTAGCTCAAAGAAATAAAGGAAAGTATGACATCTCTTTTTTTATGAACGCAATTAATTAAAAATATAATTTGCAAATAATGAACCAAAAATAGGATCTATGAAAAGCTCCCAACTAGATGTTTTGGAAATGAAACATAGTAAAGCAAGACAAAACTGTGGGCAGAATAAATTCCAGCTGAGTCATGTCAAACAGAGAGTAAATAACAGATGAGAGGAAAAGGAATTTATCTAAGAGATGGAGAATATAAATTGAAATAGCAATTGAAAATATGGACGATAAGATGGATAATTTTAAATTTTGTGCACCAGGCGTTTCAGGGAAAATACAGAAAAACAAATGCCTAAAAAAAAAAAAACCCTGTATTTAAAAAGATATGAATATATACATCATATGGGCAAGGCTGTGAGTGTGCTTCAATGGTAGAGGTCTTCCTTCACGTGTTCAAGGCTCTAGGTCAGATTCAGGAACTCACAAATAAGTAAATACAAAAATAACGTTTGTCAACACTAAATTATATGAAACTGGAATTTCAGTTTCTTTTTTAAAATATTTTAATATTTTTATTGTATGTGTGTATTACCTGCCTGTAGGTGAGTGCATCCATGTCACGCAGTGCCCCACAGAGACAGAAGAGGCTGTCGGATCCCCTGGAACTGGAGTTATGGACAGTTGTTAGCTGACATGTGGGTGCTGGGATTCAAACCCAGGTCTTCTGCAAGAACAGTCAGTGTTCTTAACCACTGAGCCATCTCTCCAGCCCCAAGAATTTCAGTTTCTTAATGGTGAAGTATAGATTAGTAATACTGCTGTGGAAAAATGTAGTAATATCAAATAGAATTGAAGGATACATACAGAAAGTGTATATATATATATTAAATGTAAACATATATAAACTTTTCATAGTAATTCTACATAAAAGGATATTCATCATAGCAAAAGAAATACCAATTATGTCTTAATTTCCTTTTTGTTGCTATGATAAAATACCCTGACAAAAGTCAGCTTCAGAAAAAAGGATTATTTATCTCACAGTGCAGGTACAGTCCATCTTGGCAGGTCAGCCACAACAGTAGGAGCTGGTTGCTTTGCATCCATAATCAGGAAACAGCGGTGCATAAATATATGCTGCTGCTCAGTTCCTTTCTCTATTTTATTACATCCAGGATCCCATATGCAGGGAAGGATAACACCCATAGTAGGTAGGTCTTCCCAATTTTGGAAGTTGGAAGTCAAGATAATTCCCACAGGCATGCCCAGAGACCCATCTCCCAAATGATGCTAGATTCTGTCAAGTTGACAATCAATACTAACCACCACAAGTGGCAAATTAGAAAAGTTACAGTCCTCAAGTGTCCATCTACTAGAGACTTGGTAAGAAAATTCTGGTAAAGCACACACCAGATACAGTAAAATAGTGAGACTGAGTGAGCTAGAGCCAAGTTAATTAATATGAATGAAAAACATTAACAATGTGAACTAAAAAAAATAGGTAAACATCAGTCATTTGTGTAAAAATTCCATATCCAAAAACAACACTATCACAGTTGGTACATATATTTGTAGTAAAATTACAAAAACAATTGAAAAATAACCCACAAACTTCAAAAGAGTGGCTCTCCGTTGCATTTTGTTTCATATAGTTTTCTTTTACAGTGCTGGGGCTTGAACCCAGGGCCTCACACATGCTAGCCAAGTGCTCTGCCACTAAGGAATATTCATGCCTCAAAATTTTGAGGCAGGCTCACATTAAGTTGCCCAGGCTGACCTTGAATTTAGAATTGTCCTGTCTTTGCCTCTTGAGTAGTTGGGATTACAGGCCTGTTTTAGCAAATTTGGCAGAAAAAATACATTTTTGTAAGAGTAGTTACAATTTAATCTTGTAATAGGATTGTGTCCATATTGTGCTAATAAGTGAATTATATTTATAGGCATGACAGTCTAACACTATTCTTGTATCTACTCTTATTCTTTCATCTTATTAAAAGTTTAAATAAGGATAAATCAGAAAAGCTACACTGTTGTCCTTGAATAAAATAAGCCACAAGAATTAAAATACCAAGGATTTAAATTTCCTGTCTTTGAAATTACACTTTTTTTCCATCTTAATTGCGTTTCCTCAAGAAAGAAAATGGAATTGAGCAATGTATCCTCCTATTGATACAATTGAAATAAACTGGAATGTATTTTTTCAGGAGCAAGAAGACAAGTTATCCTGGGGGAATAGAAAAGTAAATACTAACAAAGTATATTTTACTTTAGGATCAAAGCACTTGGAAGGCAGAGGCAGGTGGATCTCTGTGAGTTGGAGGCCATCCTGGTCTACATAGCAAGTTCCAGGTCAGCTGGGGCTACAAGGAGACCCTGTCTTAAAAAGACCAAAAAAAAAAT